>NC_062529.1:1717677-1770177 GCF_022655615.1 Tachysurus fulvidraco
GAGGGTGAGAAAGAGACAGAAAGAGACAGAGAGAGAGAGAGAGAGAAAGAGAGAGAGAGAGAGAGAGAGACAGAGAGAAAGAGAGAGAGAGAAAGAAAGAGAGGGAGGAGAAACACACAGAGGGTGTGTGTGAGAGAGAGAGAGAGAGAGAGAGAGAGGGAGAGAGAGAGAGAGAGAGGGAGGACCAAATGCTTTATTTGAAGTGAATATTTTAGCTCCACAAGCTGAAACAACAAATCCATGTACCTCATACCTAAAAATGTTATAAATATTTATTTATTTATTTATTTATTTATTTATTTATTTATTTAGTGTTATAAGGGGACTAAAATCACACCCTGTCCTGTGTTACTTTCCCATCACATCACGTCCTGAGGTGATTTCTTTCTTAAAAAAAAAAGATAAGGTAATTACGGTGACATAAACCGTACGTATCTGTGAAAGTAATTACACTTGGACTACAATGGAGTTTTCGCTAACAGGCGAGAATCGAGAAGTCGATGTCTAATTTAAAGCCCAAACAAATCAGCCTTTAATGTTCCAAACTATCCGATCGCGTCTTCGTCCTTCTCCGGAGCCGAAACCCGGACGAGGGACGCGTTTTTTTTTTTTGCTTTGCGAATTTTGACGCCGTACGCTCGTGATTTATTCGGCGGGGAATGAAAAAGAAAAATTAAAACCACACTAATGGCGGCCTTTCGGTGTAATTTAACAGCTAATTGCGGTTTTTGATCTCTCGCTCCTCGAAGCGAACGTTCTTTTAAACGTCTAATCAGCCTCTAATTATTTCTACATTTCCCCACAGGCCTTCAGACAGAGGCAGCGTTCTCACAGAGACAGCTTTAAAACAACAACAACAACAACAACAACACAATGCATGAGATCTGGTTTATAACTCTCGACCCGAGGCAGCGAGGACGGGGTTGAGGTTAGAGTCGGTGAGGCTTAGGCATATGCTGAGGTTTTCCTGAACAGCTTTGTTCCTTCGTGCATGCGATGGCTTCTGTGGGCCGGACCTCGTTTTCCCACAAGCCTTAGTAAGGAGTTAAGTACTGAGAGATATTTTCTCTTTCTCGTGGAATCAGGATCGATACGATGGAAGTCCCCGGAGGACCGGACGTCGTATTCACTCGCTTACGTATTTAAACCAGAAGTTCTTCATCCTAAAGTGTCTAAAATAAAGCCCTGGGTGATATTTAACACTGATTAGAAATCAATTTCCAATCACGAATAGAGAATTATATACTTTAAACATCTAAGAAACGACTTCAATCGACGTCTCATTTTTACCTTCGTTAAAAAAAGACTGAGTTTATGATTATGCATGAATATGCAAATTTGGCGGCACCCTTGTGTAGCATCCTGACTAGCTATCCAGTCATCTTTTCCTGTCGCGGCTCACGTCTATATCAAATCATTTCGAAGTTCATATTCAAACCTGTATGAACGTGAGGTTGCCATGACAACCACTTTCAGCCACCACAACGTCATCGACCTCTAATGAGTGCAAATAATCGACAACAGGTGGCGCTTTTTAAGAAAAATAACCCTTGGATGTTTTATTCCTCTTATGGCAAAGTACATAAAAAAATAAAATAAAATTGTATTAATTAATTATATATATATTATATATATATATATTAATATTAAATATATTCATTTATATGAAATAAACCAAAACGTACATTTATGTGTAGTTATCTTAAGCCATCAATTCGACATAAAAACGGTCCGAGTAGCGTCACGATAAATCGTTAAAATGGCTTGGATTTCGATTGGAAGCACGAACCGTCCGACTTGCTAAAGTCGAGATGACAAAGCTGATGAAAGCTTCCTGCTCGCTGTCAGTGGAGCTCGTAACGCAGTGAAATCATCACCGGATGCACCTTTTTTACATTCCTACTTCCTCCTATGACTCATAATGAATCCTGTGGCTTACAAACGAGTCAAAGTGAGTCAAAAAGAGCAAAAAAAAAAAAAAAGACTGTGATGACCTTCAACTCGTCGTCATAAATCACACTGAAAAATGTCCGGAGTTTCGTTATCGGCCTCGACAGAGCCGCTGCTCCCCCATGGGGCTGTTGGAGGGAGTTAATGAATTACAGTTGTTACACCCAATAACGAGGTGGGGACAGATCGAGTCGAGCGGCCAGGGAGGCTCGCTGAGAAACAAATGACCCTGCGTGTGGGAGGTTCACATCGGATACCGAGGTGTTTTCTGTATACTTTATAGCAGCGCTTGATAAAATGATTCAAAAAATGATTCATTAAAAGGAATCAAGCTGATTAAATGATTCGTGATTCATAATGTGTTTTTTCCCCTCTTAAAAGATCGAGTCAGTCCACGTGACTCCGCTCCGGGCCGGATTCATTCGGACTGATGGCCTCGGAGGCCACGCCTCCTCAATTCAGACTGAAATGGATAAAGGCCACGCCTCCTTCACTGGGACGAAATGCACAGAGGCCACACCTCCTTAATTGGACTGAAAGTCACAGAAGCCACGCCTCCTTAACTTGGACTTCCGTTTGATTAACAAAGGTGTTACCTCCTTAGTTTTCTGGCATGAACACAGGCCACACCTCCTTGTTTCTTTTATTATTTATGACAGACACAGAGGCCTTTTTATCACACACACACACACACACACACACACACACACACACACACACACTAAGGCCAGGCTTTATGATTGGCAACAATATGAAGTGTTTAAATAACTGGTTCAGACCCTGGAACTGAGGCAACTGCTTATCTGCATTGAGAGGAAGTGTGTAGGGTGGATAAGCAGCGCTTAGGAGAAATGTCTTGCGATGCCCTTGTAGCTTGTTCACTTCAGTCGCTCCCCAGCCATCAGAATCTCAGACAGCGGTTCTGCTCGGCTGGAGCACGAGAGCCATGAGGAGCCCATCAGCGCTTCTCTGGGGGGGAAGTCGTGCGGAATAAACCCCTCGCCGAAGGCTAATTTGCTGTGCTAATGCTCCGTGAGGGCTGGTCAAGGACTCTGAGATAGGGCTCCAGCAGATGGGAAGACGACACACACACACACACACACACACACACACACACACACACACACGTGCACACACGTACAGATACTTACACGTAAACAAATACAAACAAGTCTGTTGTCCGAGTTTGAATCATTCCACCTGACAATAATGGTAAATATTAAAAAGGCATTTTCTGGGGAAAAGCCAGCTGGTTGCTAAGCCATGCTCTGAGTAAGTGAAAACTTACAATGCTCATGAGGAGCAACGGCTACCCAGGAGCATCTGGAAGAAACCTGGAGGAGATCTCACAAGGCCATGGAGATGCAGCGGACTCGTTCATGTTTACCTGTTACTTCACTCAGTGCTACTCGTTAGGACCCCACAACATGGAGTTAGAGTCTTGTGGGCTATAACATCTCTTTGTGAATTGTAATGCGACGACGAAAGGAAAGGAAGGAGAAAGGACAAGAAGGAAAGGAAAGGAAAGGTAGGAAAGCGAACAGAAAGGACGTGACAGTAAATAAGGAAACGGAAAGAAAGAGATAGAACACAAGGACACAACGGATAGAGGATCAAGGGAAAGGAACGTCAAAGGAAAGGAAAGAAAGAAAGGCTAAGCAACACAAAGGAAACGAAAAAAGGAAAACTAAGCCAAAAACGGAAAAATGAACCGCCTAGAAAGAAGGAGAGCGACACATCGAACAAGGAAAAGGAAAGAAAAAGGAAACGCGACAAAAAACGCGAATAAGCAAGTCAACTCAAACGATATAAAGCGAATACTAGGAAAGAGGAACAGGGCGAGCCATTAGGTAAACAGGAAACAGGAAAAGGACTCATATAACACCATCAGGGAAGGAAAGCTAGAGAAAACGTGCATTCGACCAACGGGCATAGGAAACGGAGAGAAAGGAGGGAAGCTGATCAGGAATGCAAGTAAGGATACCTCGCCCGAATCAGGAAGGAAAGCTTAAGAGGAAACCCAACGCATAGAGCATCTATACCCTCACCCACCTCCCTTCTAGGGATAGGCAAACGACACGGCATCAGATACGCCAAGGATCATAAACATCGGACAACATGGAAAAGGAAAATTAATGCGACATACCAGGCTATACTTACACTCGATACAGCGCGACGTACAACATGAAGAAAGTCGACAAAGAAAAATTTCCAAGAAACTATAGACAGCACATCAGATGCAGAGTACAAACGAAAAAGTGAAACATAGGTCAGCGACTGAAAGGAAGGATTGAACCGTATAGCACGGACAGAGCGACCTATCAAGGAAAGCGAAAGGAAAGGAAAGGAAGATAGGAAAGGAAAGGAAAGGAAGGAAGGAAGAGGATAACAACGGCAAGAAGGAAAGAGACAAAGGAGAGAAGGAAAAGGAATAGGAAAGAAGGATAAGAAAGGCAAAAGAAGGAAAGGAAAGGAAATGGAGGACAGGAATAAGTATCACTGGAAGGCACGGAAGGAAAGAAAGGATAGGAAAGGAAAGGAAAGGAAATAAAGGAAAGGAAAGAATAAAGAAAAAGGAGGAAAGGAAAGGAAAGGAAAGGAAAGGAAAGGAAAGGAAAGGAAAGGAAAGGAAAGGAAAGGAAAAGGAAAGGAAAGGAAAAGGAAAGGAAAGGAAAAGGAAAAGGAAAGGAAAAGGAAAAGGAAAAGGAAAAGGAAAAGGAAAAGGAAAAGAAAGGAAAGGAAAGGAAAGGAAAGGAAAGGAAAGAAAATGAAATGAAATGAAATGAAATGAAATGAAATGAAATGAAATGAAATGAAAGGAAAGAAAAGGAAAAGGAAAAGGAAAAGGAAAAGAAAGGAAAGGAAAGGAAAGGAAAGGAAATGAAATGAAATGTATAGAATGTAACTATGGAACTTAATGGAACGATCATATGTAAGAAAAACACAAAGAGGAATAATAAAAAGGAATAGAATAAAACAGAATAAAATGGAGTGGGCTATAAAAGGAATAGAATAGAAAAGAAGAGAAGAGAAGAGATGAGAGGAGAGGAGAGGAGAGGAGAAGAGAAAAGAGGAGAAGAGAAGAGAAGAGACGAGAGGAGAAAAGAAGAGAAGAGAAGAGAGGAGAGGAGAAGAGAAGAGAGGGTGCAGGTATTTCAGTCTACCGAGTGTGGGAAAGAGATGAAAAGGTGAGTGTAGGCAGGTTGGAGTGTGTGAAGAAAAGTGTCAGGAGTGTTGTGTGTGTGTGTGTGTGTGTGTGTGTGTGTGTGTGTGTGTGTGTGTGTGTGTGTGTGTGTGTGTGTGTGTGTGTGTGACAGAAAAGTGTCAGTAAGAAGCAAAGGAAAGGTGTAGAAGACAGTAGTGAGAGCAGCTCTGCTGTGTGGGTTAGAGACTGTAGCAGTGAGGAAAAGACATGAGGCAGAGATGGAGGTAGCAGAGATGAGGATGCTGAGGTTCTCTTTAGGAGTGACGAGGATGGAAAGGATTAGGGACGAGCACATCAGAGGGACAGCTCAGGTTGAATGTTTTGGGGACGAGGACAGAGAGTTTGAGACAGATTGAGATGGTTTGGACATGTACAGAGGACGGAGATGGTTATATCGGTAGAAGGGTGTTGGAGATGGAGCTGCAGGTAAGAGGTCAAGAAGAAGGTCAAAGAGGAGACATATGGGTGCGTTAAATGAGGACGTGAAAACGAAGGACTCATCATGAGACTTACAGGAAGAATAGAAATCATCTTCCTGTCTGTATCCTGCACAGGAAGCAGGAGTGGAATGTGCACCATATTCTCCACTACAGTGCTTTTAAAATGAACTCACAGCAGCTGGCTGGAGCGCAGTTTACCCCGTGTGTGGAGAAAAGCGTGAGAGCGTCAGGAGCGGCGAGAGCACCTGCATTCCTGCCTCCGCCACATGCATTATTCATACGCAGTGTGGAAGCCAGGCTGTCACCTGAATCCGCAGGTGTTCCCCGCTCTGATTACGAGCGGGCCGGAGAGCAGCCGTCGCTCAGATCCAGCACATATGACATGATCGCGCTCGTACAGAGACAGTGGACGGCGAGGTGAAACAGAGACGGTAGATTTATTCTGCCACGGAGAACGTAGTTGTCACCGTTTATTCCACAGTGGTCATAATCACTTACGTGAAGATACTCAGACTGCTGATGAGCCCTGTACACACACACACACACACACACACACACACACACACAGTAATGACATGATGGTAAAATAGAGTCGGGGAAACACAGCACAGGCGTCAGGTCGGGTAATCAATCGCCTGCCAATCAGGAAAGCTGATTGCCGAAAGAGTGTGGAAAGAAAAAACGGTACAATTTTGAACAGAATTGAACAGACGTGAAAAATGTTCCAGCAAACGATGCAAGCCGTGCGTTTTAAGGAACAAAAAAAAACGCCATGATCTTAACTTCTGCTATCCTTGACAGTGATTTTCACACAAGGTCAGCGTGAAAGCTAAATACGGCTCGCGAGACACTTCGCGTCATCCGACGAACACGATACAGGCGCGGACGATGATTTAACGGTCTGTGAGCGTCTTTTCAGGGGTACGAGGAGCAGCTGGCCCGGGTTTCAGAGAGCCGAGGGACGGTTAACTGTGTGGAACGGCCCTCATTACAAGAGCAGTCGTAACGCATGGGTCGTCGGAGCGGCACGGCAGCTGGGACACGACCCACAATCCCCTACTCACTGCTCATGGCGTGATGGCGCTAGATACACGGGCGGCTTAAAAGGAGACAGTCGGGGAAATTTGTCAGGGACTAAAGATGGAGCACAAACAGATTTTACTGGAAAGCCGAAGGAGCTTCGTCTCAGCTTTACTTTGCTGCAAAATTAAAGAATCGGCACAATGACGAAGCACGGTTACGGTTACCACGGTTACCAAAATCCGATAACGGCACATCCACGACAATTTTTCGACAGTTTTGCGATGTTTCATTTCTTAAAAATCAACACGTTATGCTTTTTATCCGTTTGTAGTTACGTATGATGATGTGGCTATATTAACACGGTTAAGGAAGCAGTTGCTATAGTAACGACAGCGTGTCATGTTAATATAAACTTGTGCTTTTTTCTACTGGTACTGAAAATGGATCGACCAATCAGGATATGTCCTTCCTGACGCCCCCTGAACAGTGGTCGTCTATCTGTTTATTTGTCCGCTCCTAATATTCCAGCTGTGACGAGGGGAAAAAAATCCCTCCGTACGACCGAGCGAACTGGATCACCTCTACGGCTTCATAATAATTACGAGGCAAATCTCTTCTCTGTATCAAACCAGGGGCTTGCATTAATTCTAATCAGCAAGTGTAGTGAGGCTTGACAGCAGGCCTCGAGGGGATACAGAGCGTGTGTGTGTGTGTGTGTGTGTGTGTGTGTGTGTGTGTGTGTGTGTGTGTGTGTGTGTGTGTGTGTGTGTACGTGTTATCACACTCTGAGCGGCTGAATTTGGCTCGTCAGGCTTCACCGGCTGCTCAGACACACTGACCTTTCCCCAGCCTCGATCTGAACAGGCAGCAAAATAAAAACGTACACAGATTCCCTCCTGGCCCAAAGGTATTTGTCTAGAATGTATTCAGAATCTACAAATAGAGGAAAATCTAACAGCTAGCGGTTTAGTACCGGGTATAAAATCGTCATCGGCTGACTTTCTTACACAAATACGGTTACTATGTAAATCACTCCACACCAGCATATGACTCAGGGAGTGGGTGGGGCCTAAAGTTAGAAGGCGGGGTTATTTGCTTCAAGGCATTCAGACAGACAGACAGACAGACAGACAGACAGACAGACAGACAGACAGACAGACAGACAGATAGATAGATAGATAGATAGATAGATAGATAGATAGATAGATAGATAGATAGACAGGCAGACTGACAGACAGACAGACAGACAGACAGACAGACAGACAGACAGACATTCAGACAGACAGACAGACAGACAGACAGGCAGACAGACAAGCAGACAGACAGACAGACAGACAGACAGGCAGACAGACAGACAGACAAGCAGACAGACAGACAGGCAGACAGACAGACATTCAGACAGACAGACAGACAGACATTCAGACAGACAGGCAGACAGACAGACATTCAGACAGACAGGCAGACAGACAAACAGACAGACAGACAGACATTCAGACAGACATTCAGACAGACAGGCAGACAGACAGACAGACATTCAGACAGGCAGACAGACATTCAGACAGACAGACATTCAGACAGGCAGACAGACATTCAGACAGACAGACAGACAGACATTCAGACAGACAGACAGACATTCAGACAGACAGACAGACAGACATTCAGACAGACAGACAGACAGACAGACAGACAGACAGACAGACAGACTGCCTGTGAGAGCGAATGCAGGGATCCTACCTGTGATTTAAGGCTCCAGTACTCTTCTGTCCCGTACGGAGCCTCACGCAGACTGGTGAGATAATCATAACTGATGACCGCCGTCTGAAACAGGAAGCGTTACAGAGCGTGTCAACAACACTCACACGCATCGGTGTCATTTCCACATAACAGACATGACACAGTAAACCTTTCTGACATCTCAACATCTTACTAAGTTTTTGAAATGTATTTTAATGACAGTTATGTGACTGAAATTTGACTGAGTTTTTAACTTTTCTGTTTATTCATGAATTCCGTGGGTCTTTTTATGGGTCTTTCCCCCTAATTCTCAATATTTAATCGCTTATTACAATTCAATATAAATAAAAATCTGTAACCCTGCTATACAAAATATTCACGTCTAAAAATATTTTAAAATGTCTTAGATCATTTTAAACCCTACGGTATATAGCACATTATCTGTGTAATAAACATCTTATTACATATTAATAACACATCGGAACAAATTTTATATTTGACAATTCTAATTTCATTTTAAAAAGATATATTTAAATGTTTATAAATTAAAGAATCCCCAAAATTATATAATACACATTTGATTTCTTTCTGCTTATTATTATTAATATTTATATTATAATAATGCTAATAATGCTAATAATGCTAATAATAATAATAATAATAATAAAACATAATAATAATAATAATAATAATAATAATAATAATAATAATAATAATAATAATATAGTATAATTATTAGTCATAAACACTCCTCACACACACACACACACACACACACACACACACACACACACACATACACACACACACACATCTTGTTCTCATGTTGGCATTGGGATATTTTACCGTAGCAGCCGCTCGGCCGAACCTGACGATGCTGAGGTCGTTGAGGTCAAATTTCTGGGAGAACAGGTAAAATCCGGACGAGGCGATGAGCGCGGTCGTGACAGACGACACTTTCAGCAGTCGCACGGCCATGTGAGGTGCTGCAACATCAGAGAAAAGCAAACAAACTAATAAACAATACATTCCCACTCCATAAACAACTCTACATCATTTGCAACAATTTTGTTTAAACACAATGTTTTGAAATCGAAAAGGTTTCGTATATACAAGGTTATCATTTTCACAGACGTCTGGAATCTGATTGGTCTCGAGTGATGGATTAAGGTTCTTTACTCTACAGTATATTGTAAGGAGCTTGGATAGAGCCAAGCCGGACCACTAGAGGGCGAGCTGACGGGTGTTTGCTTTTTATCGGATCGTATCGTATGTTGTTAATTAGTTATATATTATACATGTTTATGCTATTGACATTGTGTTTGTGAGTCATTGTTTGTAGCTGCTGTTGTTGTAGATGTCACGATATCGTTAGCACTTGGGTCTAATTGCCTATAGCGGACGGTTGCCGGCCGAGATTCGACTTTAGGCAATTACACCCAAGTCTCAGCTTAAAATCTGTTCTACTGAAGAAACACCTACATCTTGGAGGACTTAAGCCGCCTTTCCACTGCACACGACATACGGAACCGACTGTCGGATTTCGCCCCCTAGTGACAGTCGTGTGGAACGTGCAATATGATCGTGTAGACGTCAACTCTCTGGAAGAGAAGCTAATTCTCGCGGTCTCAGAAAACCCAATACTGTATGATACGTCTCTAGAATCATACAGAGATGTTAACAGAAAAAAAAATGAAGCATGGAAGCGAGTTGCCGAGATCGTCGGCGTTTCAGGTGTGTTGTATTTGCAAAATGTGCTAACTTTTTGCATGGAGACTTTTTCTCCGAGTCAGGTAGTGTCTTATCCACACTGATTTTCAATACTTTCTTTTGCGTCTCCGGTAAAGGAGAGCAAAAGCAAGAGCCTGTATTCTCCTTCCATTTAGCATGGTGAATGAATGAATGAATGAATGAATGAATGAATGAATGAATGAATGAATGAATGAAGGAGGAAATACAAACAATCAATGCAACAATAAATCCAGAAAGACCGCGAATCATTTCTGAGGAATCATGGACACAACATTAAAAATAATACAGTATAAATATTAATAATTTATTACTTTTTCTTTTACTTTATCAATAACAATGTATTTAAAACAAAAAGATTGTTTTTGATAAAGTTTAAAAATTACTAAAGTTAAGAATTATTGAAAAGTATTATAATAATAATATAAAAGTAATATTATTTCCTCGCACACACGAACCTGATTGGACAGCATTGGAATACTGTACATCACATCCGGTCGGCATATCGGATGCGGTGTAGTCGCACAAGTTAAAAATTTTTAACGGATCCAACGCTCAAAACGGATCCGAAAATTACGGCTCCGCAGATGGTCGGCACCTCACGCAGCGCCTTTGCGACTCTCCATAGGAAATGAATGACTTCCGGTTTATCGCCGTTGTTTTTCGTGTGCAGCGGAAAGGCGGCTTTAGGATGAATAAATAAACAGCAAACGTCCGTTTTTGGGTGAACTACACCATTAAGCTATAATTTCTGCCATATAAGCAATATAAAGAGTCAGATTTAAAGATATTTACTCAGCTCACTGTCATACCGACACTTCTATGGCAGCGGTTCCAAAATCCGGTCACAAATTTAACTTTTTCAAATGTTCTTTTTTCCTTTCATCATCCTAATCCCCTCATTTAAATTACCCTCATCCCTCTTGTAAGGATGGCAATCAAGAAGACTTCAGTAATGATGTCATGACAGTTCTCGTCAACGGAGATGATGAGCCAGTCGTGTCCATTGTTCTAGAAGAAAGCGGAGTCCTAACAAAATGTGAAAATACTGCGAAAGCTTGGATTTACAGACATTTTAAATCCAATGATTTATTTGTAACAGCAAATGTCTGTTAATATCAGTTTGTTGCTCAGATTAAGATTCGGTCCGGTTTTTTGCATAGACATGTAGACATGTCTAAGACATGCATGGTAGGTTGATTGGCATCTCTGGAAAATTGTCCGTAGTGTGTGAGTGTGTGAGTGAATGAGTGTGTGTGTGTGTGTGTGCCCTGTGATGGGTTGGCACTCCGTCCAGGGTGTATCCTGCCTCGATGCCCGATGACGCCTGAGATAGGCACAGGCTCCCCGTGACCCGAGACGTTCGGATAAGCGGTAGAAGATGAGTGTGAGTGAGTGAGTGTAAGTTAGGACGACTTGAATAAGCAAAAAGTTTTATAATCAAAAATATCATTGCACTTAAATGCTGCTTGAGATGTTTAAATTCTTCTTATTATTTTTAATGTTTTATCTGTAAGAACTTGTTTGTTTGTTAGTTATGTTTATACAAGGACGGAGTTGCTAATGTCAATGGACGGAGTCTCTAGTGTCAGTGTTTGTTTGTTTGTTTAGTGTTTATACAAGGACGGAGTCTCTAAAGTCAATGGACGGAATCTCTAGTGTCACTGTTTGTTTGTTTGTTTGTTTGGTATTGATGTTTATACAAGGACAGAGTCTCTAATGTTAATGGACAGAGTATCTAGTGTCAGTGTTTGTTTGTTTGTTTGGTATTCAGGTTTATACATGGACGGAGTCTCTAGTGTCAGTGTTTGTTTGTTTGTTTGTTTGTTTGTTTAGTGTTTATGTTTATACAAGGACGGAGTCTTTAGTGTCAGTGTTTGTTTGTTTAGTGTTTATGTTTATACAAGGATGGAGTCTCTAGTGTCAGTGTTTGTTTGTTTAGTGTTTATACAAGGTTGGAGTCTCTAGTGTTGATGTTTGTTTGTTTAGTGTTTATGTTTATACAAGGACAGAGTCTCTAGTGTCGATGTTTGTTTGTTTGTTTAGTGTTTATGTTTATACAAGGACAGAGTCTCTAGTGTCGATGTTTGTTTGTTTGTTTAGTGTTTATGTTTATACAAGGATGGAGTCTCTAGTGTTGATGTTTGTTTGTTTGTTTGTTTGGTATTTATGTTTATACAAGGATGGAGTCTCTAGTGTCAGTGTTTGTTTGTTTGTTTGGTGTTTATGTTTATACAAGGATGGAGTCTCTAGTGTCGATGTTTGTTTGTTTGTTTAGTGTTTATACAAGGACGGAGTCTCTAGTGTCGATATTTGTTTGTTTGTTTGTATGTTTATTGTTTATGTTTATACAAGGACGGAGTCTCTAGTGTCAGTGTTTGTTTGTTTAGTGTTTATGTTTATACAAGGATGGAGTCTCTAGTGTTGATGTTTGTTTGTTTGTTTGGTATTTATGTTTATACAAGGATGGAGTCTCTAGTGTCGATGTTTGTTTGTTTGTTTGTTTGTTTAGTGTTTATACAAGGACGGAGTCTCTAGTGTCGATATTTGTTTGTTTGTTTGTTTGTATGTTTAGTGTTTATGTTTATACAAGGACGGAGTCTCTAGTGTCAGTGTTTGTTTGTTTAGTGTTTATGTTTATACAAGGATGGAGTCTCTAGTGTCAGTGTTTGTTTGTTTGTTTGTTTAGTGTTTATACAAGGTTGGAGTCTCTAGTGTTGATGTTTGTTTGTTTAGTGTTTATGTTTATACAAGGACAGAGTCTCTAGTCTCAATGTTTGTTTGTTTGTTTAGTGTTTATGTTTATACAAGGACGGAGTCTCTAGTTTTGATGTTTGTTTGTTTGTTTGTTTGGTATTTGTTTATACAAGGATGGAGTCTCTAGTGTCAGTGTTTGTTTGTTTGTTTAGTGTTTATGTTTATACAAGGATGGAGTCTCTAGTGTCGATGTTTGTTTGTTTGTTTGTTTGTTTAGTGTTTATACAAGAACGGAGTCTCTAGTGTCGATATTTGTTTGTTTGTTTGTATGTTTAGTGTTTATGTTTATACAAGGATGGAGTCTCTAGTGTCAGTTTGTTTGTTTAGTGTTTATACAAGGATGGAGTCTCTAGTGTCAGTTTGTTTGTTTAGTGTTTATACAAGGTTGGAGTCTCTAGTGTTGATGTTTGTTTGTTTGTTTGTTTGTTTGTTTGTTTGTTTGTTATGAGTTTAAACGTTATGGTTTCTTTTAAAGCTACCATCAGTATGCAAGTGAAGGAAACGTTTGTTTACAGGAACTGGTTGATCAAAGATCTTTTAAAAATGCTGTGTGTTGCCTTTGACCTGTCAGTGCAATAAGAGAGGATTAAAAGCACGTTATGCTGCTGTTATAGAATGATGTAATAAAGCATGTAATAAATTATGTAATAAATCACACACTTCACATCAGGAGACAAAAACACAACACAGCAAGCAGTAGAACAAAAGGCGCTCGTACCACAAACTCGTTAGCCAGAGACTCTTCCGCAGTTCAGCCTGATTCTGTAAAAGATGCTTTTATCGCCACCTTAAATCCTTATTCAGCTCCACAATTCACCTTCTTCTGGTCCGTCATTCACTTACCGGCGTGTTATTGCCTACTTCCGCTTTCGCACCGCGCGCACTGAATCATGGGAGTTGTAGTGTATTTCCGCTAGCATAGTAAGCTAATGCGTGTTTAGTTTGTTTTCACGTTTATCTGTAGGATTATGATAAAAAAAAGCGTTAAAAAGATAATTAGAAAATCACTAGGCTGTGGTTGTTTACTAAGAAATACAATTATATAAGAATAAAAATATAACTTACAACAAAGGACCAAAAAATGACACAATAACATATTGTTTGTCCTCAGAACAAAATAACAGCATTCATTCATTCATTCATTCATTCATTCATTCATTTTCTAACGCTTATCCGAACTTCTCGGGTCACGGGGAGCGAGGCAGGATACACCCTGGACGGAGTGCCAATCCATCGCAAGGCACACACACACACACACACACACACACTACGGACAATTTTCCAGAGATGCCAATCAACCTACCATGCATGTCTTTGGACCGGGGAGGAAACCGGAGTACCCGGAGGAAACCCCCGAGGCACGGGGAGAACATGCAAACTCCACACACACAAGGCGGAGGTGGGAATTGAACCCCCAACCCTGGAGGTGTGCGGTGAACGTGCTAACTACTAAGCCACCATGCCCCCCCCCTCCCCAAATTACAACAAAAATTATAATAGATAACCTAATAAAAAACAAGGTGGCACTTTTACACCCACCGGCAATAAGTATTAGCCCCCCCTCCACCCCTATATTATAATTATTATTAGGGTTTATTCATTTATTTGTTCGTTTATCTTGTTACGATTGTTAATGTTGTGCAACATCCGTTAGGTTAACAGTTAAAACTGTAGTTACAACATAACTCGGTCTTTATGTTAATGATTAGTAAATGTAAGTCTTTATGATAATAATAATAATACAGAAATCTAGCTCGTGTTATGAATTGTGGGCGTGACCAAGCCCTGGTTTTTGAGTGAAGGGGCGGAGCCAAGGGAAATGAGTGGTAACGATCACACATCTGAGCTGAATTACACTAACGAGTGTTCTAGGGCAGGGATAAAAGAGGGCCTCCATGCACCATGGAAACAGGTGTAAATACCCACGAGGCTGTTCCTATTCCTTTGCCTCTATCTGTTTATCCTCCCCGACAGGTGCGTGCGTGCGTGAGCAAGCCCTGGGTTGGTTTGTTGGTGCTGCAGGGAAGCCTGGCACTTCCAGGCCCGGTGCCACGATGATGGATCCCTGATGCCCCAAAGACCGACCTTGATCGAGCTTCACTGGTGAACTGTCAGAAGGTAAACCTTTTATACAAAAACCCCTAACAATTACATGTTCTTTAATGTGTTGGAGTCTAAAGGTTCTGATAAGTAGTTTTATTTATTTGTATGTATGTATATAAGAAAGAACCTATTAGACAAAAACATTGTGTTGAGCTTTAAACATGTGCATATACAGTAAACAAGCTTTTTTTTTGTTATTGATTCCAGACAGACATGTAGATGTGACAGAACCCAAGGTGGAGCTTGAAGCAGGTGTGTGTGTGTGTGTGGTTTCCAGTCAACAAAAGCTCTGCATTAAGTGGAACAGGAGATGTTTCAAGATCCATTTACTGAAGGGTTCTAGAGGGGAACCAGAATATGGTTCTATTGGCATTATTGCAAACATGTTCTGTCAACAGCACATTTACACTAAGTCCCATTTCCACAGACAACTGTTTATTTCATAGACATAAATTACAGATTTGTAATGATGGACAAAAAACACAATTTTCACATTATTCAATGTTCTTGTTCAGCTTTCATCTGCTTCTTTGTTTGCTTTCCTCCCCATAAATGGTCGTCTGTTCTTTTGTACTTGGAGCTGCATTTGGCAGGAAAAAAAAAATCAATAACATCAATACACTCAAAAAAAAAAAGTGAAAGCAGTAACTTCTTGTATTCCAATGCATTAAACAAGGACATTCCATGTGGCACAAATAGTAAAGAACTTTATTTTAAACAGTTTCTACATTCTGTGCCAGTACACTGTATAATAAAGATGTCTATTTAAAGAAGTCAGACTGATCAGTGACTCAAATGCTCTGTAAAAAAAAATGCTCTTTTTTTTTCCTCCTTGAAACCAAATTAAACATTTTGGGTTAAAATGCACACGTTTCTTCTTGGGACCTTGTGTTGGTAGGTAAGCATCCCAAACAAAGCTGGATAAGAACAGATTTCTGCTCAAATCACTTCGAGGAGAAATTAAATGAGAAATGTTTGAAATTGACATGAGATTTATTACAATTATGGATATGTATGGATTAGGAGGTCATGTTTAAATCACCTATTTTCATATTTTAAAAAAAACAAAACATTAGAATGTAGCTGATTGGTAGTGTAGAATTGGCCTAAAATAACTTGCTCCAATTTAAACACAACAGCATGTACAGCGATTTATTAGTATTTTTTGTCTAACACTGAACCGTGAATGGTTTGTGCTTCATTATGGGACCACGTACCCTGCTTCCCTCCAGAACATGTCCGTCTTTCTGAAGCGCGTTCTGCAGTCCTTCCTCTGACGAATAACCCACCCAGCAAAAGCCCCTATGAAAGCCTGTCTCTTTGTCCTGGTGATTAAAAAAACATAAGTCCACAGAAAAGTCACAGACGTGATCTATTAATGACTTTTAATAACAAATAAATAAGAATACTTACGAAAACCAGCAGGCATTTTTTCACTTGGCCAAACTGTCCGAAATATTCTTTTATCTCCTCTGAAAGAAAAACAGATATGAACCGTACAGCTGTAGACAAGGGATGGCATTTAAATACGAAATTAAACACCACATAAAATCCTACACATCCAGCTTCCTCTATTATAATCATCTTAACAGATTACACTCACTGAGAATTCTCCAATCAGTACACACACACACACTGAGTCGACTCTGATTGTGATTCAAATGGAGTCGATTCCATGCACTACTTCATCAAATCAGCGATTACAAATAAAACGTAACAGAGGCGATAAACTCGTAAAAATACAAAATGCATACTTAAAAAAAATCACTAACTGCATTGCCTCTATAGAGACTGTAAAGATTCGGTGTCGATTCATGTCGAAACTCCTACAGTCAGAGAGTCGACTCAGGACTCGAATTGTTTGTTACATGTATCGCAACGCCTACAGTCAGAGAATCGACTCGGGACTCGAATTGTTTTACAATGTATACAATGTTTTTGTACAAACGTATTTTATTTCGGATTAAACTGGAAAACGAGTCCATGTAAATTATAAATACGCTTTCTAACAAGAACAGCAAGAGGTTCATTTGTTTGGACATTTAGCCTGTTAGCCAATGCTACAATTATTGGATTTAATAACGTCAAACATTCAAAATAAACCTAAATAACTCGTACTTAAGATGGAAGAAATCGTAGTAAATCAGCAGCCTGTGTTACACACTTACTTGTCGCGACAGTCCACGGGACTTTTGACACAAACAGCTCAAACACCTTCTTACTGGAAGCCGCCATGTTTCGTCCTTGGGAGGAAAAAAAAACTGCCTGTGACGCAGATCACGTGACATTCAGTGTGCTTTTTATTATTATTATCATTATTATTATTATTATAGATATTTTTTATTTTTATATCGTTTAGGCAAAACTGAAATGAACAAAAAAAAACATGTGCATGACTTGAATACAAATAATAATATATCATATTTTGCGAATAGTTGAAAGTCCATAGGTCAAAGATGACGGCTAAGATGGCAGCGTCCATGGTGGAGCAGGGCGAGGATGCGTTCAGGAAATTGTTCAAGTTTTATAAACGGAGAAATCCGCCTCCGGATTTTAGTGAAGTCATTGATTTTTCCAAGCAACTCGGAAATGACCTGGTGAGTCGTTAAACATGAGCTTTTTGAAGGATTTGTTCTGATCACGTGTGATTGACATCAGACGTAAGACTGCAGTATAAACGTCTCTGGGCTCTGACAAAACTTCTGAGGTTCTAATGGTTTCTTTCGCGTGACCTGCAGGTTTATACAGCCGAGCTGAACCATGGAGGTGTTAGTGAGGAAGCCTCGTCCAGAGCAGGACTTCAGCCTGTTAGACAGTGGAGAGCGTTTGGTCTTCATGGATCTCCAGGTACTGATCATGAGAAGTTTCTTACTGCTGAGATAATCAGTATGGATGCGATTCTGTTCCAGAGAGAATTTCCCTGAGAAAAACAAAAACAAAACAAATTGTCAAGAGGTTCCTTAGGTTCTTATGTTTTGTTTTTTTTTCCTCATTAGGGTTTCTTTTTATCTCCAATCCGTTCCTTCCTGGCTCACAGCACTACTGGGTCAAACAGTGTATGAAGACGTACACACAGAAACCCAACGTGTGTAACCTGGACATGCACATGTCACCTGCGGAAACGGAGAACATCTGGGAGAAGAGCGTAGACGGCATCCGGTAAATACTGCTTCGTTTCTGGATGCACAAATTCAATTGGTCTGTTCGTGATCGGCATAGAGGTAATATATAAATATATCAGCAGCTTGTAATCTCAGATTGCCACAGAGCAAAAATAGCAACAAATTGTCTGTTTACTCCAAGTCTGTTATGTCTGTTTGATCGCCAATAACCACAGCACTGAGCCTGACCCTTAAACCCTCAACCGCTTATCTGAACCGTGCTGAGACTGAGAGAGAACACTCCAGAACTTGTGTGTGTGTGTGTGAAAACACAAACGTTTATCAAACTTATATATTCACTGCTGTGTGTGATGCTGTTCAGTGATTTCAGCTCTTCTCTGAAGATGGATTAATGTAGCTGTCGGTCTGTGCAGGAAGAAAGGCCAGAGGGAGCCGAGGACGCTGCTGGAGAAGCTCCGCTGGGTGACTCTGGGTTACCATTACAACTGGGATACTAAGGTACTGATATCCAAATATTCGGATCTGGATATTCAGTATGTGTCAGAGAGAGAGAGAGCGTCAGTTTTTTTTTTCTCTCTCTCCAAAAGTTTCAGTCCAATTTTTTTTTCTCCCCTTCATATGTAGACCTATTCTCCTGAACACTGCACTCCTTTCCCCGAGGATCTCCACTGTTTGTCCCACACGGTAGCATCGGCTTGCGGTTTTCCCGGATTTAGCGCGGAGGCAGGAATTCTCAACTACTATCGCTCCGATTCCTCTCTCGGCATCCACGTGGACGAATCTGAGCTCGATCATACTCCACCTCTTGTGTCTTTCAGGTGAGTTTGCGTATTAGCATCAGGTCACATTTTATATTTTTAAAGAGTTCATAAATAAACCCAAATTAAAGTGATCCTTTCGTCTCAGCTTCGGTCAGACGGCGGTCTTCCTGCTGGGTGGGTCTAAACGTCAGGACCCTCCCGTCGCCATGTTCATGCGCAGCGGTGACGTCATGGTGATGTCAGGTTCCAGTCGGTTGCTGTATCACGCCGTTCCTTGCATTGTTCCTGCCCCCGTTGGCCAGACCCTGCCCTCCTGCCTGGACCAGCGCGTGGTCAAGGACGAGACGAACGACAGCATCATCCAGACTGTGTGTGAAAAGGACTGGGAGGTGTGTTCTAGCTACCTCGAGACCTCGCGCATTAATATGACTGTCAGACAGGTCCTCGGTCCGGGTCAGACCTTCCCTGTCACTCAAACACGCACTGTCCCAGTTACAGAACAATCTGGAAGTGGCTATGATGAGACTCGGAGGGCTAAGAAGAGGAAAAGTGGGTCAGGATATGACCTCGATTCATGACCTCGGAATCTATGTGTTGGACTTTAAGGGGTGTTTGTGTTGTGTGTCATAATTAAAAGCTGTACATATGTGAATAAAACCTATTCCAATGTGTAAAAGTTATTCCTGGTTGTAATTATCCTGCAACACAATACTTAACGACATGTCAGGACATGAAAATAAAAAGACATTTAATCATCAATCAAAAATGTAATAATAATAATAGTAGGACATGATTATCTGTAAACGTTTCATAACGTGACCTAATCTGTTCATCTGTAGGAATCATCCACTACAAGCTAAAGCCGGAGTTATAAAGTTACACATAAAGTGCCATATTTCAGATATGATGGATGTCACTGTGGACTTCTAGACATTTTAGTTTTAATCAGAGAAAAGTGATTTGACCCTTTTTTCAGCCTCACATTGTTTGTCATATCTGGCTTTATTCTGAGCATCGTTCTGTCATGACCGCACGGTCCTGAGGTCATGAGTGAAAGTCTGTTCTTCGAGCCGCAGAGCCGAGGCGTCGAGGTGAGCTAAGTGTTCTGCACCAGCTGCTGTTGTTATGGTGATAAGTGATTTCGGCAGGCAGTGCCGTCGGCTTCCTGCTGAGTTGATTACAGGCCATTATGTTATTTGCAACGACGATGCTTTTAATTGGCTTGCCCCCGTTGCCATGGCAGCACCAACGGCGGAGCCGGGTGTCCTTCGGGCCAGCTCGATGCGGTCTGTTTACCGATGGCCTTTTTAGATGCTAGAGCAATAAAAATTGATCCTTGGAGTAAGGAAGTGAACTGTAAACACTTATTTGTTTGTTTTTTTGTTTGTTTGCTACAATAAAATGATGACGTGTGTTGCAATTTATTTAATTTACTTAATTTATTTTAAAAATGCAAAAAAAACATATATAAGTAATGAATTAAAATGTCTGCTTAGAGCTTGACATTTGACATGAAGCCTGATGGTGGTAGCGTCACGTTCAGTCGACCTTTGACACTTCTCTGTTCTATATAATTCTAATGTCACAGAATTAGAATCAGATTAGATTAGATTCGGTTCAAATCTAATCTAATCTAATCTAATCTAATTCTGTCACTTCTGAATTTCCAGGTTTGTAACATGACAAAATATGGACAACTTTAAGGAGGGGTCAATACTTATGCCTCTAATAAATCATGTTTGAAAGGCAGAATTTAAATTAATTAATTAATTAAACAGTACAGCAGACAAACGTAAAAGGGCTTTTGTTAAGATTTCACTGAAGCTCTGCTTGTGTCGTGAGAACGCTGCTATTGTTTCTCATTGCTTCTTTCTCTCTCTCTCTCTCTATCTATCTATCTATCTATCTCTCTCTCTCTCCCTCTCTTTCTCTCCCTCTCTATCCCCCCCTCTCTCTCCCTCTCCCCCTCTCTCTATCTCTCTCTCTCTCTCTCTCTCTCTCTCTCTCTCTCTCTCTCTCTCTCTCTCTCTCTCTCTCTCCCCCTCTCTCTCCTTCTTTCTCTCACTCAGCTTTTTGGCAGCCTGTAATTTTTGCTCCTTCAATCGCTGCCGCTTCCATGGCAACTCTATCTGCTGCGTAGCCAGACAAACCCTGTGAAATTGTTCCAGGGCCTGTAATTGTGTACAGGTTACACAAACACAAACACACACACACACACACACACACACACACACACACACACACACACACACAGAGTCGGATTGTGTCTCACAATGTATGCAGCATGTGTATGTGATTTTCAAATTGTTTACACGATAGACACTATCAAATCTACAAAAAAAACTACAGTGTCTACAGTAATAACAGAAACTAGACAAACTACAGTGTCTGCATTAACTACTACAGAATTCCCCAATAAACTACAGCATATACAGTAAGTACAATAAACTACAGTATGTACAGTATGTACGATAAACTACAGTATGTACAGTAAGTACGATAAACTACAGTATGTACAGTAAGTACAATAAACTACAGTATGTACAGTAAGTATAATAAACTACAGCATGTACAGTAAGTACGATAAACTACAGCATGTACAGTAAGTACAATAAACTACAGTATGTACAGTAAGTACAATAAACTACAGTATGTACAGTAAGTACGATAAACTACAGCATGTACGTACAGTAAGTACGATAAACTACAGCATGTACAGTAAGTACGATAAACTACAGTATGTACAGTAAGTACGATAAACTACAGTATGTACAATAAGTACGATAAACTACAGTATACAGTAAGTACGATAAACTACAGCATGTACGTACAGTAAGTACGATAAACTACAGTATGTACAATAAGTACGATAAACTACAGTATACAGTAAGTACGATAAACTACAGCATGTACGTACAGTAAGTACGATAAACTACAGTATACAGTAAGTACGATAAACTACAGCATGTACAATAAGTACAATAAACTACAGTATACAGTAAGTACGATAACCTACAGTATGTACAGTAAGTACGATAAACTACAGTATACAGTAAGTACGATAAACTACAGCATGTACGTACATTAAGTACGATAAACTACAGCATGTACAGTAAGTACAATAAACTACAGAATGTACAGTAAGTACGATAAACTACAGTATGTACAGTAAGTACGATAAACTACAGCATGTACGTACAGTAAGTATGATAAACTACAGCATGTACAGTAAGTACGATAAACTACAGTATGTACAGTAAGTACGATAAAGTACAGCATGTACAGTAAGTACGATAAACTACAGCATGTACGTACAGTAAGTATGATAAACTACAGCATGTACAGTAAGTACGATAAACTACAGTATGTACAGTAAGTACGATAAACTACAGAATGTACGTACAGTAAGTACGATAAACTACAGCATGTACAGTAAGTACGATAAACTACAGCATGTACAGTAAGTACGATAAAGTACAGCATGTACAGTAAGTACAATAAACTACAGTATGTACAGTAAGTATGATAAACTACAGAATGTACGTACAGTAAGTACGATAAACTACAGCATGTACAGTAAGTACGATAAACTACAGCATGTACAGTAAGTACGATAAACTACAGTATGTACAGTAAGTACGATAAACTACAGCATGTACAGTAAGTATAATAAACTACAGCAACTACAGAAACTAGTGTCTTCAGGAACTACAGTTACAGTATCCTTCTCTTCCCTTTCCTGTCCTGTGTTGTCCTTTTTCCTATTTCCCTTCCCTTCCCCCATTCCATACCCTTGAAATAAAGTGCTTTTGGTTCCTGTAGTCCAGCACTGCCACCTGTAGGCCAGGCGACATGAAGCCCAATGCGCACAAGTTGTGTTAAGGTTGTCTTACTATGCACAAGATCGTTTGGCATATCACACGTGAAGAAAAGGACAAGGAGGAAAGTGGTGGTGTGTCGTCCCTCATCAGTCGCTACAACAGCTACACCTTTGTCTAATTTAAGGCCGGGGCTATAAGGAGACGTGTGCGGCCCAGTGCTGCTGTTCATCAGGATGGTGAAGCTCGAGTGGAAATGAGTTTAACATTGTGATGAACTCACATGCAAGTAACACCTGACCTGTGTGTGTGTGTGTGTGTGTGTGTGTGTGTGTGTGTGTGTGTGTGTGTGTGTGTGTGTGTGTGTGTGTGTGTGTGTGTGTGCGCCTGTGTATGTGTATGTGTGTCTGAGTGTGTGTGTGTGTGTGTGTGTGTGTGTGTGTGTGTGTGTGTGTGTGTGTGTGTGTGTATGTGTGTGTGTGCCTGTGTGTGTGTGTGTGTGTGTGTGTGTGTGTGTGTGTGTGTGTGTGTGTGTGTGTGTGTCTGTGTGTGTCTCTGTATGTGTGTGTGTGTGTGTGTGTGTGTGTGTGTCTGTTTATTTATTTATTTATAGAGATAGTAAGCGAAATATAGATATACACAGAAAGACACTGAGAGCTTCTTCACTCCCTCCTCCTGCTCAGTCTTGTATTTTTACATGATCATTTATTGTATCCTTGTGCATCTAATTATCGCATTTATTTGTTTGTTTGTTTGTTTGTTTGTTTGTTTGTTTATAGAGATCATTTATAATCCCTCCCTCCTTCCTCTCAACCACTGACGAGAGAAAAAGCATACGATGCTTTGTTTATCTCCTCTCTTCCTCTTCCTCATCATCTTCCTCCTCCTCCTCCCATCAGCTTCGCTCCTCTTATCTCCCTGCTGCAGATGCGCTGTGGCTGAGAGCTTGTGTAATTATGTGCTGAGATCTCAGACTGCGATCACTTTGCTGCTGTTATCAGCTCTGACACCAATCTCCCTGAGTGACATTCCACCCAAACGCTCCTCTAATCCCGAGTCCGAGTCCGGCACCGGCTTCGACTTCGAGTCCAGAATCGGTGTGAAGAGTCACTGCACAGAATGATGAAGAGTGAGAGAAAGAAACTTTAGAGACAGAGAATGCCAGCTCAGTGAGACAGCAGGAGTGTAGCGAGGCAGCAGGAGTGCAGCGAGACAGCAGGAGTGTAGTGAGACAACAGGAGTGTAGTGAGACAACAGGAGTGTAGTGAGACAACAGGAGTGCAGCGAGACAACAGGAGTGTAGTGAGACAGCAGGAGTGTAGTGAGACAACAGGAGTGTAGTGAGACTGCAGTAGTGTAGTGAGACTGCAGTAGTGTAGTGAGACAACAGGAGTGTAGTGAGACAACAGGAGTGTAGTGAGACTGCAGTAGTGTAGTGAGACAACAGGAGTGTAGTGAGACAACAGGAGTGTAGTGAGACAGCAGGAGTGTAGTGAGACAACAGGAGTGTAGTGAGACTGCAGTAGTGTAGTGAGACTGCAGTAGTGTAGTGAGACAACAGGAGTGTAGTGAGACAACAGGAGTGCAGCGAGACAACAGGAGTGTAGTGAGACAACAGGAGTGCAGCGAGACAACAAGAGTGTAGTGAGACAACAGGAGCGTAGTGAGACAGCAGGAGTGTAGTGAGACAACAGGAGTGTAGTGAGACTGCAGTAGTGTAGTGAGACTGCAGTAGTGTAGTGAGACAACAGGAGTGTAGTGAGACAACAGGAGTGCAGCAAGACAACAGGAGTGTAGTGAGACAACAGGAGCGCAGTGAGACAACAAGAGTGTAGTGAGACAACAGGAGCGTAGTGAGACAGCAGGAGTGTAGTGGGACAACGGGAGTGTAGTGAGACTGCAGTAGTGTAGTGAGACTGCAGTAGTGTAGTGAGACAACAGGAGTGTAGTGAGACAACAGGAGTGCAGCGAGACAACAGGAGTGTAGCGAGACAACAGGAGTGCAGCGAGACAACAACAGTGTAGTGAGACAACAGGAGCGTAGTGAGACAGCAGGAGTGTAGTGAGACAACGGGAGTGTAGTGAGACTGCAGTAGTGTAGTGAGACTGCAGTAGTGTAGTGAGACAACAGGAGTGTAGCGAGACAACAGGAGTGCAGCGAGACAACAGGAGTGTAGTGAGACAACAGGAGTGTAGTGAGACAACAGGAGCGCAGCGAGACAACAAGAGTGTAGTGAGACAACAGGAGCGTAGTGAGACAGCAGGAGTGTAGTGAGACAACAGGAGTGTAGTGAGACAACAGGAGTGCAGCGAGACAACAGGAGTGTAGTGAGACAACAGGAGTGCAGCGAGACAACAGGAGTGTAGTGAGACAACAGGAGCGTAGCGAGACAACAGGAGTGTAGTGAGACAACAGGAGCGTAGTGAGACAACAGGAGTGTAGTGAGACAGCAGCAAATTTCCAGGAATTTGGAGTTTTCATTTAATAATATTTAGTTGCAGAATTTTTACGATGCAAAACCACTGAAACAAAACTATGAAATTTATACGATGCAAACCAACTTGGAAATGTCTTTCTGTCCCTAAATTTGTTTGTTTCTGTGTTTGTTAGATTTTAATTTTGTAGTTTTGTTTTTGAAATGTTAGCTGACAAGCATCATTTGCTTGCATATTTATTTATTTATTTATTTATTTATTTATTTATTTATTTCCCATTTTGTAGTTTTGTGTAAAATTGTTTGCAAAGTTGCTGATGCAAACAAAATCTAATTATTAACATTATTTATTTGTTTGAACTGTTTTTTGTTGTTGTTGTTTTATTCACATTTTACTTTTCCCAAACTGTAAAATGATCTCATGTAAACATTACTTGAAACATTACACACCAAATTGAGTAGCAAATCGTGTACGTATCGTATCACATCATTTAAACCATTTTACATTCATGTGTGTTGCATATAAATAAACCCACAGACACACGCGCGATCAGAAAATGGCCGTTTTAAATATCCACTTAAGCATGTGCTTAATGTCTTTACAGAAGGACGGCTGCCTGGAATAGAAACTATTTGGCGTGCAAATATAAAAATATTGGCAGCCATCATTTAATAAAAGTTAAGCGCTGTGTTATCTCGTCTTGGCAGCAGGAGAGTGCTTTACGGTTCTCGTCCCGAGCCTTTCCCCACCGAGTTCCCACTGACAATGAAGCCATTATGTTAAAAACAGAGCGCAGCCTCGTGGGACGGATGTGTGCTCGTGGGGTTGGGCGACTAATTGAGAGATACATACATACATGCGCTGGGGCTTGATTGTGGATTGTGGGTTGTGCATTTTGCTTTTGGGTGTTAGCAGACCTTCCCAAAGCAAGCATAGAATAAAAAAAAACACACAGCACACACAGACTGTCCAATAAGGCAGCAGTATGGCTTATGATGTTCGAGAGCCACCATCCGGCCCTCAGAGCTAATTTCACCCTGTGGGCCTTGACTATACTAATCACTTACTAATCACCTCGAGCTTTCCTGCTCAATTCTACACAGCTTTTGTTGTGATGTGACATGTTGAGACACAAGCACAACCAGGACAAGCGCACGAACATACAGACCAACGTGTGGATTTTTGTTGAATTTCATTGAACACACAAACAATACTTTTTAAATTAATTATGCAGTGAAGCATTTCATTTTCTAATTCTAATAATAAATAATTAACTGGTTATTATTCAATTCAATTCAAGTTTATTTGTGTAGCACTTTTTACAGAACATAAACATAAAACAAAAGGTTAATATAAAGAATATCATAAAGATTAATATAATATAAAATTCAAGATTAATATTAGATAGATTTAAATTTGTTTGTATATCCCCAATGAGCAAGTCTGAGGTGGCTGAGGTGACTGTAGGGAGGAAAAACTTCCTTAAATGAAGGTAAGAAAAGGAAGAAACCTTGAGAGGAACCAGACTCAAAGTTGGACCTCATCCTCATATAGGTGACACCGGAGGGTGTGATTATAAAGATACAGTCTGATAAATGTTTTATTGATCAGGAGGTTGTTGTCCTCAAAGACAATCTCTAGATGCCTCAGGATTCACAGAGTTGGCTTCGTCTCAATGGAGGTCCAAAATCTTCATCGCACTGTAGACGATCCGAGCTGGTACAATTTCTGGATGCCTCGGGATGGGTAGAAAGAGAGAAGCAGTGGAGAAGATTTAGCATAGCTGCTGTTCATAATATTTACAAAAACTAGATGATAATGTGCATTTGTTCAGATGTATTAAATCACAATATTATGGGATGTATTATGTGTATGCCAGACTAAAGGGATGAGTTTTTAATCTACATTTAAACTGGGAAAGTGTGTCTGAGCCCCGAACACTATCAGGAAGAATATTCCAAAGTTTGGGAGCTAAATAAGAAAACGCTCTACCGCTTACAAACTGCAATCAATTCTAAACTTAACAGGTAGGCAGTGTAGAGATGATAAATATTATTATTATTATTATTATTATTATTATTATTATTATTATTATTATTATTATTATTTTTATTATTATTTTATTTTATTTTTTTAACTGTTGAACTGTTGCCATCTGGTCGACGCTACAGAGCCCTGAGCACCAGAAAGACCAGACATAGGGACAGTTTCTTCCCTCAGGCAATCCATCTGATGAACACTTGACATACACAGAACAAACTCTATTCTTACATTATTTACACATATTTATTTATATTTCAATTTGCACATTTTTACTGTACATACAACTGTCTTTATTATATATGTGTTCATTTCTTATCAATGCCGTTCTGTTTACACTGTGGAGCTTCTGTACTAGAACAAATTCCTCATGTGTGAAAACATACTTGGCAATAAAGACCTTTCTGATTCTGATCCTGATGCTGATTCTGATTTGCTTATTATTATTATTATTATTATTATTATTATTATTATTATTATTATTATTGTTGTTGTTGTTGTTGTTGTCGATGATGTTATTATTATTATTATTATTATTATTATTATTATTATTATTATTATTATTATTATATAAATGTTATGAATGTTTCCATGACAACCTCAGGTGCAAAACATAACAGTATCTACAATATAAGTAAATCTTTCAGCTATAATTCTTTTTAATTACATGCACTTTTTTAAATTCTTTATTTATTAAAAAAACGCATTTTATCATACATTTAACCAGATTCATCCGGTTTTTTTTATTTATTTATTATTTATTTATTACATTTTTATTATCTAGTATGATCTACTTCCTGTTAACTGGCGTCTCCATGACAACCTTTTCCTCACAGAAGCGCTAGGCTAGGCTAGGCTAGGATAGGCTAGTTTTCATACGTCATATCAGGAAGCGCTTCTCATTGGTCGTCCCGAGGTTACTCTCGTTCATCACGCGGCGGCTCAAAACCACGCCCTGTTTCCTCAGGCGGCCCGTGGAATTTGACACATTGGCCACGCCCATCGCGTCACAGAAGCGCCTGTGATTGGCTACTCCTTCTGGTTACCATAGGCGTTGACTTCCGGTATGCGGAGGCTGGAATTTCGTGTTCCTCCTTCGTGCTAGTGCTTTCCGTGAAGGCTGTTTTTGCTTGTAGCTTTAATTCGACTCTAAATTGTTCGACGTTTATTGATGTGTCCTTACACGTCTTTGTAGGGAAGTATGACCGAGAGCGCGGTGAACAAGGAGGCGAACGGGGACGCGTGTCAGCACCGGGCGGCGAACGGAGTGAAGCCGGGGAGAAGCAGCGCATTGAAGGGACATCAGTGTCACCAGGAACCGCAGAGATCCGGCAAGGTGAGCAGAGCATACAAACCTCCACAGAAACACTTACAAACACTGAGCAGAGGATACAAACCTCCACAGAAACACTTACAAACACTGAGCAGAGGATACAAACCTCCACAGAAACACTTAGACACTGAGCAGAGGATACAAACCTCACCAGAAACACTTACAGACACTGAGCAGAGGATACAAACCTCCACAGAAACACTTACAAACACCGAGCAGAGGATACAAACCTCCACAGAAACACTTACAGACACTGAGCAGAGGATACAAACCTCCACAGAAACACTTACAAACACTGAGCAGAGGATACAAACCTCACCAGAAACACTTACAGACACTGAGCAGAGGATACAAACCTCACCAGAAACACAAACACTGAGCAGAGCATACAAACCTCCACAGAAACACTTACAGACACTGAGCAGAGGATACAAACCTCCACAGAAACACTTACAAACACTGAGCAGAGGATACAAACCTCCACAGAAACACTTAGACACTGAGCAGAGGATACAAACCTCACCAGAAACACTTACAGACACTGAGCAGAGGATACAAACCTCCACAGAAACACAAACACTGAGCAGAGCATACAAACCTCCACAGAAACACTTAGACACTGAGCAGAGGATACAAACCTCCACAGAAACACTTACAAACACTGAGCAGAGGATACAAACCTCCACAGAAACACAAACACTGAGCAGAGGATACAAACCTCCACAGAAACACAAACACTGAGCAGAGGATACAAACCTCCACAGAAACACTTAGACACTGAGCAGAGGATACAAACCTCACCAGAAACACTTACAGACACTGAGCAGAGGATACAAACCTCACCAGAAACACAAACACTGAGCAGAGCATACAAACCTCCACAGAAACACTGAGCAGAGGATACAAACCTCCACAGAAACACTTACAACACTGAGCAGAGGATACAAACCTCCACAGAAACACTTACAAACACTGAGCAGAGGATACAAACCTCCACAGAAACACTGAGCAGAGGATACAAACCTCCACAGAAACACTGAGCAGAGCATACAAACCTCCACAGAAACACAACACTGAGCAGAGGATACAAACCTCCACAGAAACACTTACAAACACTGAGCAGAGGATACAAACCTGCCCTGAGCACTGAACACCTGAGCACTGAACACCTGAGCACTGAACACCTAACACCTGTCTGACCGAGAAACTTCCCTCTTCACACCAGCCTCAGATCAGAAAGTTAAGATAAGAAATACCATTATTCGTCCCACAATGGGGAAAGTTCAGCTCAAACGCTCAAGCGGTTTATTTACCTCAGGCAGCTCCCCCCCCCTTCCTCCCACCTCACCACACGACCTTAAACGTGTTTATCAAGCTCAACAAGCTAACATTCATCACATCCGTTCAAACAATCTACTGACGGATCAGAAACTAGTGATTTTTTAACCCACAACACCGAGAAAGTCAGTTATAAAATGTCTGGTTAAGTAACCGAGTCCTCAGGTTCCGAGTCGTTAAATCATGTTGGAGTTCTTTTTATTTTTTTATTTTTATTATTTAATATATACACACCGGGAAATCTCACATGCACCTCATGAGTTTATGGCAGCGACACGCCAAAGTCCATTTTAACAAATGATCTCCAGAAGTGACATAAAAATGAGACATCATGTCATGAAATAATATATATATATATATATATATATAATGCGAAAATAAATCCTAGGCAAAAGTCTATGAGAGAAATCATGTGGAAGTAAATATTAATAGTAATCTCGAGTAATATTAAATATTCGAGATTGTAAATACTCTGGATGATCAATGCTTTAGATTCTAAACAATCTAGGTGTTAAACATTCTGGACAGTAAATACACAGAACGATGAATACTCTGGACAACAAATAGCCCTGGGCTGTAAATACTCCAGACAACAAATACACAAGTTAATAAATCCTCAGGACATTACAGACACTGAGGCACCGTACAGGAGGAATGTATGGGATCAGATAAAAAAAAATCTGTACAGAGTGAAGTTTAAGCCTGAAGCAGAAGAATGATCCCTGCTGTAACATACACTTAAGTAATAATAACTCCAAATGCATCACATCACGCACACAATTTATATCGTTCACTTTGCGAGTGTGGTTTTGACTCATTGGGTGGTGTTCGAGTTTTGTATAACGTTCATAGTGAAAGTTCATGCTTTCCTATCTCTCTCTCACTCACACTCACTCTCTGTCTCTCACTCACTCACTCACTCTCTCTCTTTGTCTCGCTCTATCTATCTATCTATCTATCTATCTATCTATCTATCTATCTATCTATCTATCTATCTATCTATCTATCTATCTATCTATCTATCTATCTATCTATCTATCTATCTATCTATCTATCTATCGTGTGTGTGACCGAACGCGTTGAAAGCAAATATTTAAAGTGAACAAATAATATGAATTCGAATTTATCACATTCCCGTAATTATCAGAGGCGTTTCAAAGATCAAAGTTTCCTCAAGACACGATACGTATCACAATACATATTTAACGAAACATGTAGTTTATTTATTTTAACGTCTACGTGCGATTTTCATTTTCTGTAGAGTAAAAAATACAATATTTATTTTATAAAAAAAAGCTTAACATTAAAAATGCATTAATAACTTATTAAAATAATGTTAAAAGTCATTAAAATTGTACAATTTCAAATTGAAAAGGTTACAATAAAATGGAGAAATTTTAACAGCAAATCAGCTGTTTGTAGCCAGATATTGTATTATCTTTTTTTATTTAGATACATTTTTTAATTTAGTCGTAATCCATCGATTTATAATATTTTTTAGCTGCTTCTGAACTTTTTTTAATATGTGAAATTGTAACTCACTTTCTAAAAATCGTATAATGTTTTTCTTTGTTGTTCTTTGCGAATACACGTGCACGTGATGTCCTCAAGTCCCTGAGGTCAGAATCTGAGTGCAGCTAATCCACGCGAGTGGTTTCCATGTTGCCCTGGTAATATTCTTTAGTGACCGGACTAGACGCATTTTTGTGTTCCTGTGAGACATGAGGTTTTAAATTACCTTCTTAATGTGAGCGAAGAAAAGCGTACCATTGTTTTGGGGTTATGACTTGAGTCCAATTTCACACTGGTATGCATTAAAAAAAGTGTAAAAGATTAGCATGCGGCCGGATGCGTCAGACATTCGCGTTGGCATCAAATGCTAATAATGTCAACTTGGTTAGAGAGAATTAACACGAGGGCACAGAAGTTCAAAATGACATGAAATCCATTTGTGTCGGATTTAACCATATTAAACACTTTGCCTGTTTCTAACAATCCTAATGCGTCCTGATAGTTATCACACGTACTACAACTAGCATGTAAAATACTGTCTGTGGCATTATTTTACGTTTAAAGACTCCTAAGATTTCAGCCATATCCTCTTCTCGTCTAAAAATACATCAGATCTCGTGAAGCTAAGCTATTCGGCTGGGTTTTTTTTTGTGTAACTGTACAAAAGTTTCTCACTTTCACTTTGGAAAGTCATTTTTCATTGATTTATTCAGATGATGTTGCTAAAATATTTTTCTAAGCGACTCTCATTACAAAGTGAATCTTTTTGCTAAGCAAATCTTTGTTATTTAAAACTCTGGTAAATGAACATTTTTGCTAATTAAAACGTTATGATTTTTTTTTTTTTTTTTTTGCTTTGACGGTTTTTAGACAAGTGAATCATTTAACTGAATCATTTAACCGATTCACTTGGTTTAAAATAAGTAATCTTCTTTTTTTTTTTTTTGCTATGCGAATCTTTTTTTATTTCTGACTCACAGCTCCACCAGACCGAGTGTAATGGAGGTTTATACAGCAAGCCGTTCATCGAGTCATTCGACGAGACTCCGATGCTGGTGGCCGTGCTCACGTACATGGGCTACGGCATCCTCACCATCTTCGGCTACCTGAGAGACTTCCTCCGCCAGTCGAAGATCGAAAAATGTCACATAGCTAGAGAAAGAGAGGAGCAAAAGGTAAAATTCATTTATTTACAGCAAACAACCGTGACGCTGATCTATGGTTTAAAAAAATATTTAAAAAAAAAAAATTGTTTGAAAGTCTGCAAAGGTTTTTTTCATTTAAAAATGGTCTCTAGCTGTAACCGTACTGAACACAATACACACACATGCACTGACCTACACCACATATACATCCATGTCTACAGCACCACCGTATCAAACTGGTTACATTTACACACCGTTTTTTCACTTTACACATGATGTCCTTCACGTTTCAGTCAATTGATGTCTTGCACTGATGCACTTTATGTGGCTAGGACTAACTTACTTAAGTCCTTAGCTCTGTCTTTGTTCTATGTAGCTCCATGGTCCTAGAGAAACGTTGTCTCATTTCACTGTGTACTGCGTCAGTTATACTGTATATGGCTGAAATGACAATAAAAGTCTCCTGACTTGGCTTGAGCTAGTAGCTGGACTGATGAAGTGCCTAAAGCTACATAATATACATAAACGCAGGTGATTTTATGTCTGTATCTAGACTGCGGTCCTCTCCTTGGCCACGCCCACTTAACTCCTTCCGAGGAAGCTCTCAAATACTGAAAAAAAAATTCTCTCTGATTTCAAGGATTTTGTCCCACTTTATCAAGACTTTGAGAATTTTTACAACCGAAATTTATACATGAGGATCCGGGACAACTGGAACCGGCCCATATGCAGCGTGCCAGGGGCCAAGATGGACCTGGTGGAGCGAGTGTCCCATGACTACAACTGGACCTTTAGGTGAGAAAACAATAACAATATCCTTTTCTTTCTTTCTTTTTTTTTTAATGACAGCCTCAGTTCTTATTCTCGCACCTTTAAGGCTAGTACGGTTCGATAGAGCACCATATTAGCGTCTCTGAAGACTTTTTTGATAAGAGGAGGCATAAATCATAGAGCAAATACAGAGCCAGCTCAAGGTTGTGTTCCACTCAGGGTGTGTGCATACGAGCGTGTGAGTGCGAGCGAGTGTGCGTGCGTGTGTGAGTGCGAGCGAGCGAGTGTGCGTGCGTGTGAGAGTGCGTGTGAGCGAGTGTGTGAGTGCGAGCGAGTGTGCGTGCTAGTGTGAGTGCGAGCGAGTGTGCGTGCTTGTGTGAGTGCGAGCGAGTGTGCGTGCTTGTGTGAGTGCGAGTGTGCGTGCTTGTGTTAGTGCGAGTGTGCGAGCGAGTGTGCGTGCTTGTGTGAGTGCGAGCGAGTGTGCGTGCTTGTGTGAGTGCGAGCGAGTGTGCGTGCTTGTGTGAGTGCGAGCGAGTGTGCGTGCTTGTGTGAGTGCGAGCGAGTGTGCGTGCTTGTGTGAGTGCGAGCGAGTGTGCGTGCTTGTGTGAGTGCGAGCGAGTGTGCGTGCTTGTGTGAGTGCGAGCGAGTGTGCGTGTGAGTGCGAGCGAGCGAGTGTGCGTGTGAGTGCGAGCGAGCGAGTGTGCGTGTGAGTGCGAGCGAGCGAGTGTGCGTGTGAGTGCGAGCGAGCGAGTGTGCGTGTGAGTGCGAGCGAGCGAGTGTGCGTGTGAGTGCGAGCGAGCGAGTGTGCGTGTGAGTGCGAGCGAGCGAGTGTGCGTGTGAGTGCGAGCGAGCGAGTGTGCGTGTGAGTGCGAGCGAGCGAGTGTGCGTGTGAGTGCGAGCGAGCGAGTGTGCGTGTGAGTGCGAGCGAGCGAGTGTGCGTGTGAGTGCGAGCGAGCGAGTGTGCGTGTGAGTGCGAGCGAGCGAGTGTGCGTGTGAGTGCGAGCGAGCGAGTGTGAGTGCGAGCGAGCGAGTGTGAGTGCGAGCGAGCGAGTGTGAGTGCGAGCGAGTGAGCGAGTGTGCGTGCGAGCGAGTGTGCGTGCGAGCGAGCGAGCGAGTGTGCGTGTGAGTGCGAGCGAGCGAGTGTGCGAGCGAGCGAGCGAGCGAGTGTGCGTGCGAGCGAGCGAGTGTGCGTGCGAGAGTGCGAGTGTGCGTGCGAGCGCGAGCGAGTGCGCGTGAGTGCGAGCGAGTGCGTGTGAGTGCGAGCGAGTGTGCGTGTGAGTGCGTGCGTGCGAGAGAGCGTGCGTGCGTGCGAGAGAGCGTGCGTGCGTGCGAGAGAGCGTGCGTGCGTGCGAGCGAGCGTGCGTGCGAGCGTGTGTGCGTGCGTGCGAGCGAGCGAGTTTGCGTGCGTGAGTGCGAGCGAGCGAGTTTGCGTGCGTGAGTGCGAGCGAGCGAGTTTGCGTGCGTGAGTGCGAGCGAGCGAGTTTGCGTGCGTGAGTGCGAGCGAGCGAGTTTGCGTGCGTGAGTGCGAGCGTGCGAGTTTGCGTGCGTGAGTGCGAGCGTGCGTGCGTGAGTGCGAGCGTGCGTGCGTGAGTGCGAGCGTGCGTGCGTGAGTGCGAGCGAGCGTGAGTGCGAGCGAGCGTGAGTGCGAGCGAGCGTGAGTGCGAGCGAGCGTGCGTGCGTGCGTGAGTGAGTGCGAGCGAGCGAGCGAGTTTGCGTGCGTGAGTGCGAGCGAGCGTGCGTGAGTGCGAGCGTGCGTGCGTGAGTGCGAGCGTGCGTGCGTGAGTGCGAGCGAGCGTGAGTGCGAGCGAGCGAGCGTGCGTGCGAGCGAGCGTGAGTGCGAGCGTGCGTGAGTGCGAGCGTGCGTGAGTGCGAGCGAGCGTGAGTGCGAGCGAGCGTGCGTGAGTGCGAGCGAGCGTGCGTGCGTGAGTGAGTGCGAGCGAGCGAGCGAGTTTGCGTGCGTGAGTGCGAGCGAGCGAGTTTGCGTGCGTGAGTGCGAGCGAGCGTGCGTGCGTGAGTGCGAGCGAGCGTGCGTGAGTGCGAGCGAGCGTGCGTGCGTGCGTGAGTGCGAGCGAGCGTGCGTGCGTGCGTGAGTGCGAGCGAGCGAGCGTGCGTGCGTGCGTGAGTGCGAGCGAGCGTGCGTGCGTGCGTGAGTGCGAGCGAGCGTGCGTGCGTGAGTGCGAGCGAGCGTGCGTGCGAGCGTGAGTGCGAGCGTGCGTGTGTGAGCGCGCATGCATGTCTGAGGGCGTGTGTGTCTGAGGGCGTGCGAGCATGCGTGTGAGACTAAGTGAGAGCGCGTGCGTGAGTGCGAGCGAGCATGCGTGAGTGCGAGCGTGCGTGCGTGAGTGCGAGCGTGCGTGCGTGAGTGCGAGCGTGCGTGCGTGAGTGCGAGCGAGCGTGAGTGCGAGCGTGCGTGCGAGCGTGAGTGCGAGCGTGCGTGAGTGCGTGCGTGAGTGCGTGCGTGAGTGCGTGCGTGAGTGCGAGCGAGCGTGAGTGAGTGCGAGCGAGCGAGCGAGTTTGCGTGCGTGAGTGCGAGCGAGCGAGCGAGTTTGCGTGCGTGAGTGCGAGCGAGCGAGTTTGCGTGCGTGAGTGCGAGCGAGCGAGTTTGCGTGCGTGAGTGCGAGCGAGCGTGCGTGCGAGCGTGCGTGCGTGAGTGCGAGCGTGCGTGCGTGAGTGCGAGCGAGCGTGCGTGCGTGCGTGAGTGCGAGCGAGCGTGCGTGCGTGCGTGAGTGCGAGCGAGCGTGCGTGCGTGAGTGCGAGCGAGCGTGCGTGCGAGCGTGAGTGCGAGCGAGCGTGCGTGCGAGCGTGAGTGCGAGCGTGCGTGAGTGCGTGCGAGCGTGAGTGAGAGCATGTGTGAGTGCGTGCAAGCTTGCGTGTGTGAGCGCGCATGCATGTCTGAGGGCGTGTGTGTCTGAGGGCGTGCGAGCATGCGTGTGAGACTAAGTGAGAGCGCGTGCGCGAGCGAGCGTGTGAGAGCGAGCGTGTGAGAGAGAGCGTGTGAGAGCGAGCGAGTGTGTGTGAGAGAGTGTGCGCTTGTTTGTGTGTGTGTGGAGATTATATTTTCATAACACAGGGATTTTCTCTTGTAGCCACACGGGCCGCGTGGTGAAAGACGTGATCAACATGGGCTCGTATAATTACCTGGGCTTTGCTGAGAAAACAGGCTCGTGTGCTGACGCTGCTGCAGAAGTCACTCTGAAACATGGTGTCGGCGTGAGCAGCACCAGGCAGGAGATGGGTGTGTGTTCATTCAGCACAACACACTATTTATCTCAGTGTCACAGTACACTGTGGGTTACAAAATCTGAGAAACACACACACACACACACACCCTGTAGTAGGTGTTTACACTGCAGGAAATGGGCTTGTGGTTTATCTTGGCTGACTGCACCGTGCTTCTTGTTTAGGTAACCTGGACAGACACGAGGAGTTGGAGAAGCTGATAGCGAGGTTCCTGGGCGTGGAGTCGGCCATGGCGTTCGGGATGGGCTTCGCAACCAACTCCATGAACATTCCAGCACTGACTGGCAAGGTGCAGAGTTTACACGTGTTCAAAATCACGAATTCAATTTTTTGCTAAACTGAACCTGTTGATTTGATGTTTTTAGTTTAATTATTTATATCTCTAATTCCACTTTATTTCTCCCATACACAGTCCATGTAAACGTTAAACCGACCGTTAGATACTTTTTAAAAGTCTAAATATCTTTTTGTGTCATTTTAGAAGGTGTGCTTCAGCTAATGAACATTCATACTTTCTCCCCTTACACACACACACACACACACACACACCTCTCGAACACGTGTCTTTTACTTCACTTCCTCTTGTTACGATAACGAGTGATTGTTGCACAGGATGGAAACTGATTTGAACCCCGAACTGAGAGTAAACTTTAGGAATAGTGTCACGACAGCACTACAGTTCAGTCTACTGTGCCACCCCGAGCTGACGACGTGTGTTTTCTTTGTGTGTGTGTGTATGTGTGTGTGTGTATGTGTGTGTGTGTGTGTGTGTGTGTGTGTGCATAAACGCAGGGGTGTTTGATTCTGAGCGACGAGCTGAACCACGCCTCTCTCGTTTTGGGAGCGCGCTTATCTGGATCCACCATCCGGGTTTTCAAGCACAACAGTGAGTAAACACTAACAAAGGGCCAGAAACAAAACTTTTATTAGAGTATACAACTGTACACACAGCAGGTTCAATCATACGTTTGCATACACAAATCTCTTTCTCTCTTTTTCTCACACTCTCTCACACACACACACACAGACACACACACACACACACACACACACACACACACAAAGACTAGTGTCAAAATCAAAAAAACACCCAGCGGTTATTACACATCACATTATTGTTACACAACTCCACAGTTGGAAACTTGATGGCAAAATGAACGGATGATAGGGGTGGGTGGGGCTTGCAGCTCTGCTTGATGCTGATTGGTTATATGGACCAGATCACAAAACTGTTTATAAAAAAACTTTTTTTTTTTTGCTTCTATGGCACATTGATATTACATTTATTTCATTTATTTATTTGATTTATTTATATATATATATTTTTTTATATAATCTACACTCATAGCTGATTCCGTTGTTGTTAAGCAGCTGCTTTAGTAGACGTTCTCAGATCATGAAAATCCCGGTCACGAAGCTTTAGCGAGTGCTCCGTGGGCATTTTTAGCACATTTGTGCTGCTTTAATTCTACTCAAAAAGCATTGAAACCTAGTTTATAGCTTGTGTACAGCTGTTAAGTGGAGTTAAGTTTAACGTGGTGTTTTTTTTTTTATTGGCATTTAACTGCTTTAATAAAACCTCCTCAAATCAATGAATTGCTTTAATTACGGAAACGGTGACTAGTCCACTAGTTAAAATGATACTGTACACCTACTGGAGCTCGGCCCTGATTTACAGAAGCACTTTAATTTTCTGATACGATCTGTAGTATAACTGTAACACGTCCGTAAAAAAAGAAACAACTCATTTTTTAGCTAAAAAAAACAACTCATTTTCCTTAAAGGTGGGGTCTCCGTTGTTTGAGAAATGCTTCAGAAAACTGAGCCGGGCCAACAAACAAAACAAAAAATCAAAACAAACGTGTAGCCAATGAGCAGAAAGGGGCATGTCTTGTCAATACGGGCGGAGAGAGTGTTCAGTGCGCATTTACTTAAGACGCCGAGGCGCTTTTTTCCTTCTCGATAGGTGAGTAACGTTGGTTTTGCTTTGTTACACAGAACTAATATATGCCTTTGTCCTTTACATCATTATGCTTGTGTGGCATTTTTGCTTGTTTGTTTATCTACAATCGTATTGTTCTTCCCTTCAGCTATGATAAAGACACGTTTCTTTCCGTTAGTCGCCTGGGTTTCGTACGTATGTGTGGGCGGAGCTATTGATACAGGGGTGGGACCCGTTCGGGTTAGGGGCGTGTTTGTTTTGGTGATTTCAAATGTCAACATTGGCTTCCAAACAACGGAGACCCCACCTTTAATGAACCTGTTTTATCGGTACATTTTTTTAAAACATTTTTAACACCGTTACAGATGATCATTTCAGTGGAAAATTTACTAGAACTTGTTCTTTTGTTTCCTGTTTGAGCAAAAAAATTAACAACTCTGACATGCTGAACGCGGAAATAATAAAAAAAAAAATCCTTTATTGACTTTTTAGTCGAGAATTACTGATATATTAATATTTACTTCTGCAGTGTATTATAACACACACACCTCTTACTCACACCTCTCGCTTGTTGACACAGCAGCCTACGTGCTAGTTTCCTTGGTCGAGTTCCAAAGTACACAAAAGAACATCCACCCGATTTACTGATGGACCGAACACACAACGCTGTGCTTCAGCCGTGTTTATTATTTCAGCAGAGTAGCGTTGACATTTTTCTAGGTAACGCAGCTGGAGTCTCTTTGGAGCGACCTCTGTCTTCGCAGGAGCGCTCACAGGCTCTAAACGCTTGAAAAGTCACCCCCGTCGTGATTATTTGTTAGCCGCATTACTCTTAATGAAACTGTCAATTTGCGCCGCAGCGCTAGTGAATCGCAAACAGGCTTCAAAACGAATGAAGAAGTCGAGAGGGACGTGCGATACGCCGTGCGTATTAACGACCTCACTTCTGTTCTCGAGTCGGTTTATTGACCCAAAAGCTGTTAATGCTGTGATGATGATGATGATGATGATGATGATAATGATGATTCATGCTGCTGCTGTGTTTATTTGTTGTGACAGTCAGCAGATTGTAACTGAGGCTGGACCGACCTTTAGCTCTTCTGTACTAAACACGACTGTTAATGTCCAGTCGTCGGTCACCTCATCACCACGCCGGCTGCCACACTGACACAATAAAAGTCCTTTATTAGCTTTAATAAAATCCTCTCTGGTGAAGTCATACAGTTGACCTCAGGCTTGTTGTAATGTGTCAGTGTATTGGTATTATAGGAAAATAAATCAACGATCTTTTAAAAAAATAAATTAATAAAAAATTTGGAACAGTGAATTCGGCAGCTGTTGTGGTCCAAAAAGTAGTTTCCTTGAAAAGAAGGTGGTTCATGGGGATACTGAGGGATACTGAAGAAGAGGGTGGGCTGGTAAGGGGGGAGAAAAGAGATGAGAAGACTCAAGCACCTTGTAAGTGAGAGTAAGAGTTTTCAAGTGTACACGTTGTTTTATGGGAAGTCGTGTTTGAGTCACTCCTGAGAAGCGAAAGAGAGAGCAAACAGCTGAATCCTGACCTCTCTGGAGTTAATAAAGAGAGCTGGAGCCGGTTAGGCAGAACGGACTGACTGATGTTCTGGCTGCTCGAAATAAATTTGTGAACAAGAGATTCAGCAGACGAATCAGCCAAACAAATCCTGCACAGATTGTGCCACGGTTGTAGGTAAAGAGATTTGTATACGCCCATAACAAGGGAGGACTGTCAGGGTGTAGAGTTAGAGATATAACTTTATTAAGATGGATTTAATCTCTGTTGATCTCAAGGAAAATGTCATCCAGGTTTTATCTTAAATTAAAATCAATACCGTTAGTGAATTTTAAGATCGAAACGATTCAAGACATAAACAGAGAAATTAAAAATGGAGCTGCCCAAGAATTGAACCTTAAGGAATTACTGATGGAACATGGAAGATTTTAGAGGTGACACCAAAGGGCTTAATAAAATAAAAAAAATATATAAATGATTCTTTTAAAAAAAGAAAAAAAAAGAAAATAAGTGGCCCTAGAACTGAGCCTTGAGGAATCCCTTCACTGTAACCTAGAAGATTGTAGAGTCGTAGTAAACAACATGTTTATCGTTTGTTCAAATGCAACTTACATTCATAATTAAAAACAACGGGACTGCATTTGAAATATTTTTTATAGAGTTTATAGAGTTATAGAGAAAAAAAAGAAACCGAGCACAATAAAGAGAAGGTGAACCTCAAACGAATGTAATGTCTGTTAATTATCTAAAGAAAAGAAAGAGAAAAAAAAGCCTTGGGGCTATTTCTAATATATCTTTAGCGTGTGTGAGCAGGACAATAAACACACGTTGGTATTTTGCGGAAACCAAAAATGGCCTTAAAGATCTGGCACACATCTGGTCCACATCTGCCGTATAGCGCATAGATCTGTAGGTTTTTGTGCATTGTAATTTATTTTAAAAGTATCATTTACAAAACGTAGCCTGTAATCTGCAAAGGTTTCCGCTCCCGTGTTCAAGGACATTTCAGGTCACCTTATCGTCCAAGAGCTTGCTTAAACCTTCAGCCTGAATACGATTAGGCCACAGTTACTGTTTAATGGATTTCTGAATATTTGCCTGGCTTTTTAAGGGGGTCTTGACTCACGGCATGGGTTTTTCCTCACGACAGACATGCAAAGCCTGGAGAAGCTGCTCAGAGACGCTGTAGTGCACGGCCAGCCCAGAACCCACCGACCCTGGAAGAAGATCCTCATACTGGTGGAGGGGATCTATAGGTATGTGAACGTTTTTTTTTTTTTTAAATCTCCTTATGAACCTGGATGAGTTACCAGGAGTGTTTAATTCCATACGTGAATACATTAGACTGAGGTTAGACATTATGCTTCACTGAGGTTTGAGAGCTAAAAGGTTCCAGTACTCAAAAGAAGAACTACACAGTTAACGGATAAGTTCCTCCTTTGCATTGCCAGTTCATTTTAAACCTTTTTGATAAACTCCCTATTTTTACTCGAGGTTTTTATTTATTTAAAAATTTTTTTTTATTTGCCAAATAAAGTTCCTCATTTTTGTATTCGGAGCCCATTAAGAACCTTTTGACAAACTAAAGAGTTCCAGTACCATAATGAACAAGCAAAGTTTCAGTATCCTGAAAGTATGAGAATTACATGTTTCCTGGACAGGTTCCTCCTTTGCATTCCAAAAAACATTAATTATCTTTAGTGTTATAAATATTTCCAGAACTCTGAAGAACTCTGTACCCCTTTTCGACAAAAAAGAACCAGGTGCTGGTTCAAAGTTGGTTCAACTGTCTAAAGAACCGGTTTGCCTAAGAGCCGAGTCTGACGTCACCGTATACGTGTCACGTTACACAGCAACGTTAGCACAGCAGCGGCAAACACATCATCAACAATGGCGGATGTTGCTTTACTGTTAATGCTCATGGCTTTGTGAACCTACCATCCAAAGTGTACGTGCGGCTCCGTGTAATCTGTATAAACGGAGGTTGTAATTGAGAAAATACATAACGTTATTTTATCATTAACACAGAAAAAAGTTAGCCTTAGCATGTAGCTACCTACTATCATGTGTGCTGATAACTGATCATATTGCAGTAAAGTAAAAGTGTATTAAACATTAGTATACTTAAGGTACGTTATCTAATGCACTAACAGTAGCCCCGCCCACAGCTCCCGCCCCAAGCGGTTCTTAAGTCTAGACCAGCAATGTTTTGGTGCTACTTAAGAACCACTTTTCCTGGTTCAGAGCCGGTGCTTTGGCGGTCGAATCATAAAGAACTGGTTCTAAATTAGGCTCCGAACCTGCACTCGAACTGCCTCGGTGGTAAAGGGGCTCCAGAGAACTACACAGTTCCTCAATGATGAACTAAAATGTTGCAGTACTCTATGAACGAGAACTATGAACTTCCAATATCAAAGAATGAGAACTGCAAAGTTCCAGAACACGTTCCTCGTTTGCATTCCGAGTTTTTAACATTCACATGGTTTTGTATACCATCGATCTTTCCTTGGGGGCCACTTCATTGTTCGGCCCCCTAGAATTTCATCACTTTGATTTGGAAATCCCGGCTCGTCCCACCAATGCTAAACAAATCCGCTGATTATTCTGGGAACCGTTTGAAACTTTTGAATATCGCTAACTCCACCCCTTTTCTCAGCATGGAGGGCTCCATCGTGCGTCTGCCCGAAATCATCGCCCTGAAGAAAAAGTATAAAGCCTACCTGTACCTGGACGAGGCTCACAGCATCGGCGCTCTGGGACCCCGGGGTAGAGGCGTGGTCGACTACTTCAACCTGGACCCCACAGACGTAGACATCATGATGGGAACGTTCACCAAGAGCTTCGGTGCAGCCGGGGGTTACATCGGCGGAAATAAGGTGTGGAAGCAGGAGTGTGTTAGAAGCGTATGTGAGTATAGAACATACTGTAGGAGCGCGGTGTTAAATAATTCTCTCTCTCTCTCTCTCTCTCTCTCTCTCGTTCTTTCTCTCTCGTTCTCTCTCTCTCTCTCTCTCTCTCTCTCTCTCTCTCTCTCTCTCTCTCTCTCTCTCAGGAGCTGATAGCATACCTGCGCTCACATTCTCACAGCGCCGTGTACGCCACCTCCATGTCGCCTCCCATTGTGGAGCAAATTTTCACTTCTATGAAGTGCATCATGGGTGAGGACGGGACCACGATAGGTAAGAGTCACAAACTGGACCTCGTTTCTAAACCACGCCTCCTCTTTTTCTCTCCTCGCCTCCTTTTTTCCCCTTCCCTCACTTGCGTGGTCCGATCCACCCGAACGTTGCCGTTTCCGTAGCAACAGCTCATTCACCTCGACTCACTCGCACGTAAACAGATCAGAAAATTCCGTGTGGAGATATTTTTTCTTTCTTTTAAAACGAACGGAACAAGCCACCAGCGTTAAGCTCTTGGGTTTTAAAAGGAACTTCATCGCAAATCTTCGTCGCAGCGTCCTGTCATTTATTTTCCTGCAACTGCATGACACGGAAGGTTCAAAAGTTCAAACGTTCTCTTTGAATAATTTATGATAATTAGTTTTTGTATAGATTTTTAATCTGTATATTTAAAGCTACTCTTTAAGGAAGAGTTTTAGGAAATACCCATGATGCCTCAAACATGTGCCTTTTCATGTGTGCCACTAGGGGGCAGGACTAACCTAGCGCTTGACCCTGTGTGCCGCCTCGGCCCGTGTTCTCACCTCTACATACTGCAAACTGTAGCACTGGAGGGAGCATTAACAGTGTCATCAATCAAAAAATCCCCCAACAATGAACCGTGTATAGAATTACAGAGTGTTGGACTTTTTTTTTTTTTCCCGCAGTGTCGAGTTCAGTCCCTCTGTGAAAGCTGTTTACCTGGAGTGCCAGCGTTTCCACACCGCCGCACACTCACACTCAGAGCTTTGTTAGGATTGCTTCCACATCTCGGATCAGTTCCTATCTGCAGATCTAGTGTGTGAAACGAATACAGACGCGAGCCAGCAGGGAAGAGAATAAAAACAACTACAACAACACACACACACAAAAAACAAAAAAAACCTGGGGCTTGTTCTGGTAATCCATCATGCAGGAAAAGTAAGGCGTCGATGCAGCGGTACACAGTGTTCCGCTTTCCTCCACACCGAACCGATCGCAAGAGTTACGTCTTATGTGAGGGTTAAGAACGGAGAAGATTTTGATTTATTTATTAAAAAAAAAAAAAACACTTGAGCTTCTATTGTACGAGTCCCTATGAACGAGCGTTAACGAATACGTTAATTTAAAACAAAACAACTTTCGGACCAATGAGAGTGAAGAGACCCTGCCCGAGTTTATTAATGTGATGCTTAGATTAAAGAAGAAAACACGATAACTCATGAATGCGGTTATTGAGTGTAAAGTTCAAAGGTCACTCAGCAAGTTTCTAAGCATCCGGATATGCCGCAAAGACGTCGCGTTCAGACAAACAGGACGATATGATCGTTTTTTTGGATCAGAACCTCTCACGTGATAAAGCATGACTAATCTGCACGCACTGTCAACATTTCCCATTCTTTTAACTGCCTTAGCGGCTGTTTTTCTTTTACGATGCAAATACAGCCCTCGAGACGTTTATTTGCTCAAGATGCCGCACATGCGCTTGGATCCGAATCAGACGTTTCAAAGAAAGCGAGCGAAGAGGAGGGAGGCTTGTGTTTTCTTTTTTTCTTTTCTTTTTTTTTGTACAATTTCTCACTGCTCGTGAAATAAGACTGATTGCTTCTACAGATGTACAGGCGGCGTCCAGGTAAAATATTTAGCTCGGAGTTTAAACTCCAAAAATGTGTTAACAATTACACACGTGCGGCTCGGCCCGATCCGGCTCTTTGATTGGATTCTCCAAACGAAGAATTCTTCTCCCGCACCACTCGATCATGGCCGGCAGCTACGACAAACAAGCCCTCCAGGCTCGACAGGCCCAGATAGTGTGACCAATTTGAGCAAAAGTAGGCCAGCTTACAAGGCTTTGCCCATCTTTCATGCACATGCGGGTTCCACAAAAGCCTTTTGTCTCACGCGGCCGTGAGCGGGTTCTCCTGATCCGGTGCGGATCACACAAAAACCCTTGCGCTCAACCTCTTCTCTCTCTCACCTGCTGACGGACGGATTCCCCGAGAAGCATAGCTAACACGTTCGCGATAGCTCGGGCACGATAACTCCAGCATAACATTTCATCTCCATCTATCACATCCGTAGCGTTTGCACCGCTAACACGGATAAAACGTCTCAACAGGTGTCCCTGAAGCGTGGTGTTGAATTCGGTCCATAAAGGTATATAATATGCAGCAAATTAAATAACGTGCTCAAAACTAGCCCTAGGCGTACTATAGTCTGATAAAGAATCGTGTAGGTGAACTAAAGTAGCTAAACCTAGTACCGCTGTAAACTTTGGCGCTCGCTGGTTTTCAGTCCCTCTCCGAATTTTCTGTCTGAACTGCCGCGGTATTGCAGTTTAAGAGCGAAAGAGCAGGTTGCAGATTAACTAATGACATCATTACAGATTAACTTCTTTCGGAGCATCTGTGAAAGATTACGTTCTGAGGCACGACGAACAATCGGCCGTGTGTGTATTCGGAGCCGGAGGAGGTGGCGGCTCAAAGAAAACTAATCAAGAGGAGGTCAGTGAGGTAGATACCCTCCTGGGAACGCACACGTCTTCATGTTCCGGCAAATCATTCAGCCTCATCCGAAGGTATCCGTTATACCACGACGGCCTGTTTAACCTCACCGTAAACTTTAAGGACGTTTATTTGTGTTAACTTTTATCCGGTCGTTTAAACGTAGTTACCGTAACAGTTTGTTTTCTTATTTAAGAGCTAGTGGAATTAACAAAAGCAGGCTGTCTAAAAGGCTAATGCGTATTTTGTTTATTTTTTTCATTTCTTTGATTTCTTTTATTTATTCGATCGGTCGAGTCGCAAGGCATCAAAAAACCCGAAAATCGGTAAAAGTGGAGAACGAAACCTACAAATCTCACTCAAGCATTATATTGAACACAACAAGGCATCAAAGTAACCAGAAAGTTAAAAAGTCTAGGAGTCACACAGATAAGGAGTGACGCTAAAGGCTCAGATCTTCATGCTAGGCTGTAAAAGGTTATCTAAACATTTTAATTCAACCTATATATTATTCCTAAATCAACACTCCTCTGTCACTTCTGTGATCTGCGTGCGCTCTTCAGAGGAGTCGGTCAGTTTCGGATTTGCTCGGCAGGTCACGCTACGCTCCTGGTCGAAAAACACTTTCAAAGCGGACCGAGATACTCGGAGTCAATTTGCTGTCAGCTGTAAATGTGCTTTCGCGTCTCCTCGTGCACCGTTAACCCCGCTGTTACACAAGTGTCAGGTTTGCTTTGGGCGCCAGCCTCAAAGCCGCGTGGAGTTCGCGTAATCTTCGGGGCACTTGGCCGTCGTTTGATTCCGTCGTTAAAGTAAACGTGCTAGTATTTGATGCGGGGGTCGAGAACGGTTCGCTAAAATAAGAGGTCAGGATTGAGGAGCCAACAGCTGTTGAAGAAATCCTGGGCTAGTTTCACAGATGCTCTCTGAAGAGGCTCAGGGAAGAACAGAGCTGAAACCTTTACTTGAAGTTTAACAAGTTGTTTAGCTTTTGGTTATTTACTTCAAGGAACCGTACTACTTTTACCAGGTCAATTAGCTGCCCTGTCTTTGTTTCCGTGTCCTGCAAATCAGTATATCTGAGGGTCACTGTGGTGCCTAATCACCCCTGTGCGTGTACAGGAGGACTTAACAAACATCAGGCATCCATCTCTGTCTGAAGATGTTGACCAGCTTGGGTAGCGAACTCACTGAGGTGTTCTAGGTGCTCGAGTGGGCTTGAGTGTGTTTTTCAACAGTCAGATAATACAGTTTATTATTTGTTCTGTAATCAGATGGGTTTTATGTGAAACCCAAACAACCACTAATAAACCGATTAGCGTTCCATATTCCAAGGCGCTAAGCGACTACGATTGGCCCGCGTGAAAAATAGGTCAACCCTAGATTTCGCAACCTATTATATAAAATCGCATCCGGTGTCCCGTCCAGACTCGTTAATCTTACGCATGATGAGCTGTGAATGAGCTGCACGGCTGTGAACTGCTTCACTCTCACAGAGATAATGGTTCATTCTTGTCGGCGAGTTCACGGCGGTTCCGAATAACGGACGGCCGAGAAAGCCTGCAAGCTGCTGCAAAGCTTCGCCTTTCCCCGTAACAGAGACCCTGAACTTCACATGGATGTTTGTACTTATCTCGCCTCTTTAGATGAAAAGGAAGTGCAGAGGAACTTTTTTTCTAAGGGGGGGCTAAAAGAAAACAGGGGGAAGTGGCCCCCCACATCTGGAAGCTCTTTCGGGCTCTCTCAGCCCTTCCCTCACTTCAAATCTTGCAGCCCGGTGTCTGGAAGGAGTTATTGGGGGTGTGCGCTGTGAAACTAGCTGTTGAAAGGGTACCCCAGAAAGATTTACTTTGGAGAGGCCAGCAACCCCTCCAACACCCACCCTACGACCCCCACCCCTGGAGGACCTGCTTGCCCATTCTAGGGCTGGAAGTCCAGCAGTTTAAAGTTCCTCTCCAAACCTTATTGCTTTCAGATGCTCATTTTAATCGACAGAGTTTGGGTAGCAACTTTCTTTGGCACAAACATCTCCATTAATTAAGGGCACTCGAAGGAACTGGACACGGAAAAGGTCATAAACATGCCCAGACAAGTGGCTGTCAGCAGTAATAGCTGCTGGTTCGAACGTATCTCGATCAGAGCAGATATCCGGCTGCCATCAAACTACGCCTCGACCGTGACCTCTGCAAGGACACTTAAAGGATCTGATTCAGCAGAACGGATCAGTAAATTCTCAGCCAGCCAAATCAGGCTTACTTCTCAAGCCAGGAACCGGGGATTTTCAGGATTTCAGTTGCCATCTTATTTACATAAGTGCGGGGGAAAAAAAAAAAAAAAAAGATGTGACCAGTTTAGAAGAGGTTTACCTCCAGAGGTTTTTGAAGCTGCATCCAACTCCAACCGAACGGAGAGAGATTATCCGAGGGAGAAATCGGCTATAAACAAACAAAAATATAAAACGGTTCAAAAATATAAACAGTTTGTTCTGAGCAGATGAACTTGAGCACTTTTGTTTCAGAGAGTGATTTATCACGAAGGAATTTGTTTTAGACCGTTGCACGATCTGGTTTTAGAGAAGCATAGTGATGCATCCTCAAAGAATTTTTTTGAGACCCTTCACCACGGCATGATCTGAAAGCCTTTTAGTTTGTCAATCTTTCCATGCGTGGCAAGGACCGGAACTCTTCGGCCTGAGGAAATGACAAACATTTTTTCTTTCCGGGAACTCCAAGGAAAAACCGAATAGGATGCTGATGCTAAGGTTAAGAAGACCTGACGATGCTTATGCACAAGGCGACCTAGGGTATCTCTGAAAGTCGGTGGATGGATGGAAAAGTGGTTTGGATCTTCCAGCTGTGTTTTCCAGGGACTGTAGTGGCTCAAGACATAAAGCTCTGGATTACTGATCAGAACGTCTGGGGGTTTAAACCCCAGAAACACCGAACTGTTGGGCCCTTACGCGAGGTCCTTAACCCTCCCTTCTCCAGGGGTGCTGTATCATGGCTGACCCTACACTCTCCATTTGACCCCAACTTCCGAACATGCTGGGATAGGCAAAGAAAAGAATTTTGCTGTTCATTTTCTTGTTCTTCTTCAAAACATGCCCCAGGATAAGAGCAAGCGTAAAGAGGACGCGTAAACAAAGTATTTAACTTTTCCGCATCGTCGAGGCTTTGTTTCATTACCACGAAACAAGTGACCCGGTCATGACTCGTACAGATCGCTTTATCTGTCAGTACCCAGTTTACATGAACTCCGATTTCACAGCGAGGCAAGGTTCCTTTCGCATGCACTCATCAGACACAACATGCACTCGCAAGTTTGCCGGTCTTCTTGTTCCATCCCTTATCAACATAACCGATTTCAGAAGACAATAAAAAAAAACACTTCGTCCTGTAAAGCCTTAGGGTCAAAACGTGGACAGATCGAGTCATCTCTGAGAACTTGCTCAAGGTGAACGCTTCAGTCTCTGGACATCTTGTTGCAGCAGATCTATCAAATGCTCGTCTTTCCGATAGATCAACACCATGCGGCTTATTGTCTCGAAAGAGACACCACACGTTGACAAAATTCCGTAGCGCCATTCCTTGACATGCACGGAAAGTTCGACCTGTTTTCCAGAAATCAAGCCTTTCCAAACAGGTCACGCAGAGGTCTCTCGCAAATCTTTTCGCAATACAATACAAAGCGGAGCTTTTCAAACACGAGAACTCAGACCCATCCGCTCCGCGGATGTTGTTGATTTTCGAAAAATGGTTGTTTGTTTACACCGTTTGTGCCTCATCGGCTAATCTCGGATAGACGTAGAGCTCCTCTGTCGCTCGCAGGTCGTGTTGTGTAGCAAGCTGATTAGCATCTCTGGCAAGGACACGCAGGCTTACACGGTGCTCAAGTGCGATAAAACCTCATGCCACAAACACGAGTAGGAAACCGCGTCCGTGGTGCGATGACATCACAGGGGAAATTTTAAGAAGTCCTATAAAATCAGCAGGTATAAAATATTCCCGCTTTAATGGTTCAGGGCCGACTAGATGCTTTGCTCTCTCTCGCTCCAGTGCGATGATAAAGTTTATAGCTCAGATGGTCAGGTTTCCTATTAACTCTGCTAATGGGTCCTGTGGATTGGTAACTTTTTAATTGTCTGATCGCATGAAAGGGCCGTGGAAAAAGCAGATTAATGCCAAGCACTTTTTTTTTTTTTTTTTTTTTGTGTATTGAAATGTTTTCTTTTTAAACATAAATTCCAGGCAGGGATCGCATCCAGCGGCTGGCAGAAAACACAAACTACTTCCGCAAGAGGCTGAGAGAGATGGGCTTCATCATCTACGGCAACTACGATTCACCTGTAGTTCCTATGATGCTCTACTTGCCCGCCAAAATCGGGTAAGCATGTGCCATAGGAGACGACGATTCCAGAAAGTTTTATAAACATTTAGGTAACGTTTATACAATCTGTTATACAATATTGTGAATATCATGTCCGATTCATGTCCCATTTCAAAAGGACAGCGATGGAAAGCTGCCGGTGTTTATTTAGTCTGCTCAGTTTTAATGCTAAATCGCTGAGTGACATCAGCCAATCAGGACACAGATGACATCCTTGATCGATTTTCCTGATCAACAAACTGGGACATCAAAATGACTATTATGAAGAATATTAAAGATTTTCTTGACATCCTGTGTGCGTGTGTGTGTGCATGTCTGTGTGCGTGTGCGCAGGGCATTTGGTCGGGAGATGCTGAAGAGGAACATAGGTGTGGTCGTCGTGGGCTTCCCTGCCACGCCCATCATCGAGTCTAGGGCTCGCTTCTGCCTGTCTGCGGCTCACACCAAAGAAATGCTGGACACGGTAATAAAAACACACACCACATCGCTGTGTCCGTCTGTGTTGTCTGTCTGTGTGTGTCTGTCTGTCTGTGTGTGTCTGTCTGTCTGTGTGTGTCTGTCTGTCTGTGTGTGTCTGTCTGTCTGTGTGTGTCTGTCTGTCTGTGTGTGTCTGTCTGTGTGTGTGTGTGTGTCTGTGTGTGTGTGTGTGTCTGTGTGTGTGTGTGTGTCTGTGTGTGTGTGTGTGTCTGTGTGTGTGTGTGTGTCTGTGTGTGTGTGTGTCTGTCTGTGTGTGTGTGTGTCTGTCTGTGTGTGTGTGTGTCTGTCTGTGTGTCTGTCTGTCTGTCTGTCTGTCTGTCTGTGTGTGTGTCTGTGTGTGTGTGGTGTGTGTGTGTGTGTGCGTTCAAACAAAGGAAAACAATCACTGATAAAGGAATGCAAGGCTGTGCCTTCAAAGTGTCCCATGCCGTAAATTAATCGGCAATGTCAGCTCTCTCTGCTCTCTCTCTGCCTCTCTCTCTGCCTCTCTCTCTGCTCTCTCTCTGTCTCTCTCTCTGTCTCTCTCTCTGTCTCTCTCTCTCTCTCCCCCTCTCTCTGCTCTCGCTCTCTGTGCGCTCTCTCTCACTCTCACTCGACTCTCTCAGTTCACGGGTTTACATAAGAAGGGCCTACCACAGGGGGGCTGCTCTGGCTGGAGATCAAAGAGCATCTTAATCTGCCTCCCTGAGGACCCTTGATTTGAGGCGCACTGGGAAAAAAAAAATCACCCTTCCACCTCTCCCCTTCGGCGCTAAGAAAATAAGGCGGACTTTGATATGACCGCTTATCGTGTCAGTGAGCGTCTCTCTGCGCGCGAGGCAGGGTTTTACTTCGCACGCTGACATCATCAGGAATCTGAGGGATATCAGAATAGCAGCGTGTGACATCGTAACTCTGCCTTTTTACTGCTGTTTGTTGTTTATGACTTCTCTCCTCTTAAACGAGTGAGCGGTGAGGCTTCTTTTTTCTTTACTTTCTTTTTTTCTTTTCTTTTTTTTTGTGTCTTCCTTCCCTTCACACTTCCTTCCCTTTATTCCCAACAGGCAGAAGCCACACCTGATTCCACCTGCTTAATCAGTTGTTCTTGGCTTTTAGTAGACTCTGGTGTGGCTTCTGCTTGGTTGGAATAAAAACGCTTTTTTTTTCCACCCGTCACCTTGCAGGACGCCACATCCGGTCACTAGAAAAGCTAGCTAGCTCTCGTTGAAAATGATCTCCGGTCACTTGATTGTTGCGACGTGTGAACGTCTCTAAAATAATGTAAAAAGAAAAAAATTAACATGATTATGACAGTGATTTGTGTGTGTGTGTGTGTGTGTGTGTGTGTGTGTAGGCCCTGAGTGCGATCAGCGAGGTGGGAGACCTGCTGCAGGTGAAATACTCGTGGCACAAAATCCTCCGGTCTCTCGACCGGCCCTACGACGAGACTACATACGAGGAGTGTGAAGACTGAACACCTTCCAGCCTCGATGGGAAACGTGCACTGCTCTCTGTCCATCCACACCATTCACTGTACCACTTAATACACCTCTCTCTCTCTCTCTCTCTCTCTCTCTCTCTCTCTCTCTCTCTTGTCATCATGTTTTTGTTAAGCACGTGAAGCTCATGTTACTCTACTTTTTCTTTTTTTTTTTTTTTTTTTTTTGCTTCCTTCTTTCTTTCTCTGTTGGTCCTCATCTCATCTTTGACATTCAGGATCTTGTCCTTAATTCATTGTGGCATTTATTAGGAAAACAGCTTCAGTTCCATGCTGCCAACCACAAGATGCTTTGGATTGCTTATTGTGCTCGCTAAAGCCATATGTAACTGTAACCCTCACGCCGCTCTTTCGCGCGTACAAAGCATCTTTTTGAATAAGTGGGACCAGACTGGCGGCAGGAACAAATGATCAGTCCCAGAGATGCTGGCTTGTTAAACCACCTCTCTCTCTCTCTCTCTCTCTCTCTCTCTCTCTCTCTCTCTCTCTCTCTCTCTCTCTCTCTCTCTCACACACACACACACGTTGCTCTTTTTTTCCCCTCTCGTCTGGTGTCTTTCATTCTTCCA
>NC_062529.1:1775177-1802677 GCF_022655615.1 Tachysurus fulvidraco
TGTGTGTGTGTGTGTGTGTGTGTGTGTGTGTGTGTGTGAGTGAATGAGAGAGTGTGTGTGTGTGTGTGTGTGTGTGTGCGCCCTGTGATGGGTTGGCACTCCGTCCAGGGTGTATCCTGCCTCGATGCCCGATGACGCCTGAGATAGGCACAGGCTCCCCGTGACCCGAGAAGTTCAGATAAGCGGTAGAAAATGAATGAAAGAATTTATTTATTTTTGAAAAAAACTTTTTCACTTCCAGAAGTTGCTTTTTTTGATGTTAAAACCTTCTACTGTTATATCAACCCTGTCTTGAGGTTCAATCCCCAAACAGTCATCCAGGCACCTATGAGGAGATATGGCTTCTGATTGGTTGGAATCTCATTCAGCAGTGGTCAGATTAGACACCACTGCCCTTTGCCAAGTCAATAACCTTTCATGGTGAAAGGTGATTGATGATTGGAAGCAGTCGGTCACCGGTTAACGTCTACAGCAATCGAAGCGTATTAATCTTTGCTAGGATTGGATCTTAGCCAACTTGGTCTGTGGAGTCTCAAGGAATATCACGGTCTAGTAATCAAACTGGATTCTAGGAAAGTTTAAACATCTAACATTTCCCTGTAAGCCACGATTCAGGACCGGGTTTCTATCACTCACGATCCTGTCAATCAGAGTGACAAGCCAATCGTGGTACATCTGTGAGGTCTTGTATGTGGAAGAGGGCGGTGAGCGCTTACCTGTAAGCGTGTTACGGTGCTCTGGAGCACTGCAGAAAGGAACAGCTAGCTGACTTGCGTGTGGATATCAGTTAATGATCGTTTGATTTGATTAGGAAATTAGACACGAAAAAAAAAAAAACAATAACCTAAATGATCGATGCTTTAGTTTTTAGTCTATAGAGTTGTAAATATATTTTATGCTTATAATACAGACTCATGAAAGTGTAGTACGACTTAACGTGACACAACATTCATTCATTCATTTATTCATTTTCTACCGCTTATCCGAGCATCTCAGGCGTCATCGGGCATCGAGGCAGGATACACCCTGGACGGAGTGCCAACCCATCACAGGGCACACACACACACTCTCATTCACTCACACACTCACACACTACGGACAATTTTCCAGAGATTTCAATCAACCTACCATGCATGTCTTTGGACCGGGGGAGGAAACCGGAGTACCCGGAGGAAACCCCCGAGGCACGGGGAGAACATGCAAACTCCACACACACAAGGCGGAGACGGGAATCGAACCCCCAACCCTGGAGGTGTGAGGCGAACGTGCTAACTACAAAGCCACCGTGCCCCCTTGACACAACATGAACGTGTAAATTTTAAAATCAATATAAAAACATTATTATATTGCGCTTAGATTTAGTTGTTTGAGTCGGTATTCGGTCGAATCAAATGTCTAAAAGAATTTTCGATTGCTTTAGCTAAAATCGTCTTTATAACATCATAATTAGTTCTCATCGAAAAAAAAAACCTACTCAGCTTTACATCGGAAAGGTAGAGCGTCGCTTCTCAAAAGCAACAGGAAACGGAGCAGACGAACACGTATTTAGCAAAACGCCCATCTGCAACCCGAGACGTGAGCTTGGCATGTGGCGAAGGTGAAGGAGCCCCGGTGCTGAAACAGATAAACCAAATAATCGGCGGCTTTTCCTGTTCTTAGACGTGAGCACACTGTCGATGCCGCATGCCACAGAGGGCGCCAAATTCTTAAGCCCCTTTGAGACGCTTGTGTTTCCGGTGTATTTGGGTGACTGTGGGTTGGAAAGCTCTCAAATATCCAGCATTCTAATTGAGGTTAAGCTGAAACTGTAAACCATAATCTGTGTTTGAAAGTATACGGTGCAAGCGCCCTCATGCGCACGCTGCCGACGCTATATCCAGGATTTAACGCTGAAACGCTAGCTCATATTTTAGCAAAACCACTAGAACACACACACCATCTAAAGTAGAGGAACGGATATAAATCAGACCAACGTGTAAAACGCTCGGGCTGCCGAGCGGCCGGGACATACCGTAGCTTTTTTTATTATTATTTATTTATTTTTTAAACCCAAGAGTTATCGTTGGGATCCTGAACGATGGGTTTTTGTAATATACAAAATAAAACTCTTCAAGTTTTGACTCATAAATGGTTCCTTAGGCTCTTTGAGATAAAAACCAAGCTTTTATGATTGATTTATTTTCGCTGGAACAAATAAAAATCTGGCCGCCGTCTCTGTAAAATGTGACGTTTAAATGATAAAGTAGCACGGCCAACCGCCATAACTCAAAAAAGTTACAGGATTGTGGTACACCAAAGGCATATAATTTAATAAACCATGTCTCTGTGTTGTAGTTAACCGATAATACATCCTAAAAAGGTCTATTTGAGCTTCATACTGGTTACTCTAAAGAATTTTTTTTATAGATTGAAGAATAAATTGGTTCCAGTGCTTCCTAACGTATACAGTAAAAAAAAAAAAAAAAAAAAGATTTCCGGAGTCAGCAACAATTTCCTGTGGGAATTTGATTCCAGAGGCCTTGAAATAAAATAAAATATTTTATTTATTTAATTTTTTTTTTTAAGTGTCTGTTTTGCCATATGCTAGTAGTCCGTTTTGGTTTGTCTGGGCTTCAGTCATCTGTATGTTCTTGCATTGGGTTTCACAACCTGCACATGAAGGTGTTTAAGCGAATACCACTTCAAAGAAAAATGGCTTTGGAACAGACTGATTAATCGTCAGGTCTTTTATGGAGATAAATAATCTATTCCTGTCCGTTTCTGTGAATTATGACTATGAGTTTCTCGGTTTTCCGGTTCGGATAAACGCGTCTCTTTTTTTTTTTTCTCTCTCCGTCTCCGAAAACCGCGAGGTAGCGGTTTGCGGGATGGTCAGATGGATGGCTGTGGGTTCTATGGCGGCTCCTGTTTGTTCTTGCTGTGTTCTTGTCGGTGGAACTCGGTCATATTAAGCTCAGCGAAATCCAACAAGCTTTATTTGTTCTCTCTGTGTGTTTGGTGATGTTGGTCGAGAACATGCCAAGCAAATCAGATTGTAACATGATGGTATGCAGGATGTGGGGGAAAAAAGAACAACAAAATAAGGAAAAACGCTTGGTCGGGCATCCATCCATGCATCGACAGTGCATTTGTATCCTCCGTTCGCTCCGTTTCCGCTCCTCCCCTCTTCGTGTGAGCGGTCAGGAATTCCGTCTCCGGTTGTTGTGGAGCGATGCGCGACCACAGGAACGTCTTTAAGCTGTTTGCTTTCCGTTATTAACTCGTGTTACTCATGCAGAAGCAAAACTGTCCTTTCCTCCTTTGACTGGCAGGTCGGAGTCCAGGCGTGGAGGATGAGACGAAGCCAAACGCCGCTATGTCGAGTGAGCGGCTTATCTTGGCGAGAACGTTGTTCTCTGAGGTTTGATTTCAGCATGAAGGCGAACAAGCAGAAGCTATGAGAGATTTCTGGAGGTTTTTCTTAGAATCTCCACTTTTATTTTTACGAGCTAAGAATGACTACATGTTAGAGAACGTTGTTTTGGTGTTTTCAGAGTGTCTTTCTGAGGAAAATCTTCAAAAATCATTCATTCATTTTCTACCGCTTATCCGAACTTCTCGGGTCACGGGGAGCCTGTGTATCTCAGGCGTCATCGGGCATCGAGGCAGGATACACCCTGGACGGAGTGCCAACCCATCACAGGGCACACACACACTCTCATTCACACACACACATACACACTATAGACAATAGTCTTTGGACCGGGGGAGGAAACCGGAGTCTTTGGACCGGGGGAGGAAACCGGAGTACCCGGAGGAAACCCCCGAGGCACGGGGAGAACATGCAAACTCCACACACACAAGGTGTAGGCGGGAATCGAACCCCCGACCCTTGAGGTGTGAGGCGAACGTGCTAACCACTAAGCCACCGTGCCCCCTCTTCAAAAATCAATTATCAATAAAATTTTGGAAGCTGAGGATCTTTCAAACATTCATTATCCAAAGAACTCCTACTTTTTCTAAGACTGCTTGGAAATAAGTTCCACATACAGTATCTGAGACACATAAAAAAGTGTCTAAGCTATAAACTGTTTGTGAAGATTGGTATCTTTTATCCATCCATTTTTTCTTTAGATAGGACTGCATGGAAAAAAAATCCTTTAATTGTTCTAAACACAAATCAATTAGGAAGATAAGAACCTTTGCAGAACCCTCATCTATCCGAGGAACCTTTGAGGAACCTTCTTTTTCCTTCTTGGTAAAATGTTTGTTTGTTTTTTTTAGAACACACAGAACTCACTCTTATGTCTAAAGAACCCTTGAGGAACCTCCGGTATTTTGTGTACAAAGGATCGCTTCTTACATTTGAGAGACATATGTAAAGATCTCACAAGTGTTCTTAGTTCCCACCTATTTGGAAAGCTAAGAACTTTTATCTGACCAAAGAACCCATGAAGAACCTATTTTTGTAAGCTTGTAGGCAGGCAAAGCTACTCGGACATAATCACTTTCACACTTGCGAGACACATAAAAATCCCCAGTACAACACTATAATTTTGATTTACGGTTGTCTTGGATTTAAAAAAATAAATAAATAGAGCGCCCTCCAGCTTGAGAATCCATCACACTCTTTAACCGAAGTGACTCCGTGGCACCGATAATTGTTTTGAGGACACGGAAGCTGCTTCGCTCGCTTCCTCGGAGACGTTGACAATTCGATAGAACGGCTGTCGGGGTGAAGTTTATCGTCTGCAGTGGAGGACGTCTGATTTGCGTGTGGAAGAGAGACGGAGTCAGAGAAGTGAGACAAGGCAGGCTACACATGATCGGCAGAGGAAGGCTTTGATCAGGCAGCCTCGCTACAACCCCCCCACCCTTTCTTCCCTCTCTTCCTTCACTTCACTGCTGTTTCTTTGCCAGAAGACGAAAGGGATGATCGAATCAGGTCTCCAGATGTGCGCTCTGGGAAACAGGAGCTGTACAGATGTGGACGTGGTGGACTGCACTCAAAAAAAAAAAAAAAACTTGGGGGAATGACCTGCACGAGTAGGAAGAGTTCGATAGACTGGATGGTAAAAGGAGGTTGAAGGAATTACGATTATGAGTCTATTTTATTTTATTTTATTCGTCCCCCGTCCCCCAGGAATTGACATCGCCTGCTGTTCGACGGTGTCCAAAGTGGCTCAAGGTGTCTGGTCGTTCATGTTCTATGGCTTCTCTTTGATGTCCCTGGTGGCCCATAGACAGGGCCCCTACACGAGCCCTTTGAAGTTTCGAAGGAACCAGGATGTAGAGGCCCAACGTGACCGGGTCTCATCTGGTGCTATTAAGGCATGCATGTAGCTCATGAAAAACTCAGGAAGAGTCCATGATTAACCCATCTTGCACTGATAAGACGTCCTTCTAGGATCCAGGTGCTGAGACGCATCCCAAGGCATACCATAATCTCATGTTAGAGTAACAACCTTTACGATCTTTACCTCTGATTGGAAAGCCTCCAGAGTCAAAGCCTTTGATGTTGTAGCAAATCACGTGTGTATGATCGATCGTGGGCTGGACGTAATGTCGCCGGAGTACCAGAGATTATAAATCAGAGAGATGGGCGTGGCTTGTAAACATGGACGTCAAGCTAAAAATCCACGTGTACCGCATGTGTCTCGTTTCTTTATTAGAACCGCTCGTCGGCCATCACTTTACTTACCGTGTGCTTTTACTAGGAATTTATATTTATATAAGTTTCACACAGGCGGGGCACGGTGGCTTAGTAGTTAGCACGTTTGCCTCACACCTCTAGTGTCGGGGTTCGATTCCCGCCTCCGCCTTGTGTGTGTGGAGTTTACATGTTCTCCCCGTCCCTCGGGGGTTTTCTCCGGGTACTCCGGTTTCCTCCCCCGGTCCAAAGACATGCATGGTAGTTTGATTGGCATCTCTGGAAAATTGTCCGTAGTGTGTGAGTGTGTGAGTGAATGAGAGTGTGTGTGTGTGCCCTGTGATGGGTTGGCACTCCGTCCAGGGTGTATCCTGCCTCGATGCCCGATGACGCCTGAGATAGGCACAGGCTCCCCGTGACCCGAGAAGTTCGGATAAGCGGTAGTAAATGAATGAGTTTTACACGCATACACACTAGATCTATCTTCTGGAGATTTTTACGGAAGGAGGAATGTGTACACGTGTACGGTCTTTAAAAAGGTGGCTCACGTGACAGATTTGGAAGCGTAAATAAATCCCGGCGATAATTCCATTACCTCATCTCGACTCTCATTAGGGCTATTAGACAACACACAAGTCAACAGATACATGTTTGTTCTGTGTGTAGCTTCTCATCGATTTGTTTATTCTGTTGCGGTCGACAGCGAAATAGGACCAGTTCCAAATTAAACCTTGTTGGGGATGGAAAAAAAAACGGCATCTGTGTTCTGGTCAAGACTTCGTACATAGCAACCAAAAAAGTCTGTTAAAATGATTAGTGCTCATGTGAAGCATTATGAAATGATCTGAAGACACCTTTTATATCAGTCTGACAGAGCGCCATCGCAGAAAGCGTTTGTGGATCTAACGTTGCGGCGAGACAGGAGGTGCCGGAATGGTGATAGATAGCAGATGATTTCAAAGCTCTCTGACAGTGTTGTTGTGGATCCGGGACAACGGGAGGCTGTCTCTCCTACGCCAGACTTCAGGTCTCCATATTAAAGTAAACCAGATGAAAGAGATACATATCCCTTAATGTGTAATAATTTACCTGCGTGCACCATCCTGGGCCGTCCTCCAAGAATTCGCAGTGCTTCTCTCGTCAGTTCGGTGCAGCGTTTTGCGCTTAATATCAACCAGCTGTCAGGAGAAACGCAGCTGAACGGCATGTTGTTCGTGTCTGGCTGTGTTTCTTCGGCCGCTCTGTTTTGTTTGGTTGCTAGTGGGAGGGCTGTAAGCATGCAGGCTTTGGGTTTGATAAGTAACTTATGTAGGATGGAGGCCTAAAAACAACAGCTCGACGTCTTATCAGATGTTTTGCAATGCCGAATGGGTCACTGCAACCCGAGTCTATCTGTGTCTATCTGTTTTAACGTGCTGTTGACTTTACACCGTCGAACGTCGACGAAAAGATCGTATTTATCGTATCCGTGCTACAAGTTTTAAAGCTAACATGTCCGAGAAACTAGCCTGTATTCCGAACTAAGCCATGAAGAAACATGCACGTTATTCCAGTAATCCCCTTTTAAAGTCCTCTTGATATGCTGTCATGTGGTAGACATTTCACTCCAGATGTGTTTATTTGAAACCCAGGACTTTTTTTTTTTTTCTCGTAAGGGTTCAGGGTCACAGCTGTATAGATTTGATACGGGGTTGGAAGATGACAGATCTTCCAGTCGTCTTCGCATGTGTGCTGTAATTGCTTCAGGAATAATTCGCCACGTTTTTTTTTTTTTTCCGGTTCTTGAAGACGCTTTAAAGAGGGTGAATCATATCCTTTACTGGTCGTATTAAAACCACCAAAATCTATTAAACTCACTTCTGTTTTATTTTCATAGTATAATGTACTGTAGAAATTAGTTATAAAACAGCCTACATTGGGGCATAGATCAGACTCTTAATCAAGGGTGGAGGGGGGAGGGGTGGTTTAGCAGCCATGGATGTACACCAGCTTTAGGTAAAAAACAAAACAAAACAAAAACGCTTATCCGAACTTCTCGGGTCACGGGGAGCCTGTGCCTATCTCAGGCGTCATCGGGCATCGAGGCAGGATACATCGAGGCAGGTAGATTAGCTCAGATTGCTTGTGTTAGCAATAAAAGGTTATTTACTTCATATAAAGGTTCATAACCTTTTATTGCTAACACAAGCCATCTGAGCTAATCTACCTGAGAGGATACATGTACATAACCTTCATCGCTATTTAACACTAGCTATGTGGCTAATACAGGCTAGCTTGACAAGATCTCTGACAGGATTCCTAAATGGTAAATGTTTAGAACCTTCACTAGCTTTGAGGCTAATATAAGCCAGCATGAAAAGATTACTCACTGGATTTTTAAGTCATAAATGTTCAGAAGGCTCACTGACTGAACACTTCGGTTCTTTGAACGAAATCATAAAATGTTCGTAATGTTCGGATTTAACCTGTATTTAACGTCTGTAGTTTGCGGCTATCGATTTAAGTACCGTGTGTTTTGACAGACTGGAGGTCAGGTTCGTGCTCCAGATGCTAGATGGACCCTGGAGGAGCTTCAGGAGCAAAACCAGCTGAGCAGTAGCAGTTCAACTCCAAGTCGACACAAAAGGAGATGGCCACAGTTACGATCAGAGGGACTTCCTAAACCTGCACCCGAGGAAGAGGAGCCCTTCATCTTAGACCTGAAGAACTTCCCTGATCTTGCTAATGCAGATCTGGGCTCGCAGAATCCAAATATCCAGGTTAGACCGAATTTCTTCTCAAACTTCTCTTCAGGTTACTTGCTTCACTTTGCTTCACTTCACTTTTAGTTTGACTCTAAATTGTTGTGTAAAAAAGCGATGATGCTTTTTTTTAGATTCTGATGAGAAATAATACTAGTATAAAACTAACTTTGCTCTATTCAGTGTGAAGGATGTTTTTTTTTTTTTCTCTTTACACGTTAACTAGCCTTCACCAGAGCAGTCACCGATCTCTGCTACTTCCTACCAAGCTTTATTTTTTTTCTGTTAATATCTACATGTTTTATGAGAGGTTGTGTATGACAGGATGAGGTAAAAAAAACCTTTTTAGAATGTTTTTCTTCGTTTTATCTATTAAAAGAAAACAGGAAGTAATTGCGGGGGGCATGGTTAGCACGTAGTGGTTAGCACGTTCGCCTCACACCTCCAGGGCCGGGGTTCGATTCCCGACTCCGCCTTGTGTGTGTGGAGTTTGCATGTTCTCGCCGTGCCTCGGGGGTTTCCTCTGGGTACTCCGGTTTCCTCCCCCGGTCCAAAGACATGCATGGTAGGTTGATTGGCATCTCTGGAAAATTGTCCGTAGTGTGTGTGTGTGAGTGAATGAGAGTGTGTGTGCCCTGTGATGGGTTGGCACTCCGTCCAGGGTGTATCCTGCCTCGATGCCCGATGACGCCTGAGATAGGCACAGGCTCCCCGTGACTCGAGAAGTTCGGATAAGCGGTAGAAAATGAGTGAGTGAGTGAGAGAGAGGAACTAATTGCAAGGACTAAAAATAATGTGAGTAGGTAACTTAAAGAAACATCAGATTAGATTGGAGTAGAAATGGGATCAGGATCGTATAAACCGTCACGGAGGACACGTTATCGCTCGGTCCGTTATCGAATACGGCCACGATTTTATCAGGTACAGTGTGAATTTTTGCAAGACCGCAAAAATTACACGGGCGCAAGCCGGATTAACTTGTTAAATCTGACATGGGGTAGTTTAAGTAGCGAAACCACTCAAATGTTTTAGTGAAAACTATTTACTCAATGGCTCTAATGACTCAATGAATGAGAAATTTTGCTAATGTGCCGTCATTTTGAGGCCTTTTCTTCTTTTCATGGACTACGTGTATGCTTTGGCATCCATGCAAAAGGCATTTACAGCAAATTATCGCTGGGAAACACAACAAATATGTTCCTGTGTGACCCTGATCGATGGCGTAGACCTCCCACCTACAGTACCTGATCAACTTGGAGTAATTCAGAGAAATGAATTAATTTAACTTGGCACAAGTTTGCGCTGGATGCAATTAACCTGTGCACTCATTGTTTCACTCTGTTATTACAACGTGATTGCAAAAGGGAGTAGGTTTTTTTAAGCACTTATTGGCTGTGTCACAGCTGTTCTTAAGCAAAGAGGCCTCTTAAATTACCCAAGGCGAGACCTCTACGCCGGCGGAACGCAGTTCGGCCGTCTCGCTCAAACCTCTCCGCAGAGTTTATAAAAGAAGGAACAAAAACAAGGAATATCCAAAAGGTGAAAGGCCGGCATATTATTTTAACAGTTTGTTTTTAATGTTTATTCCAGGAGCTGATCCTGGTCTTTTTAAATGTGGCTTATAAATGAGGTAAAGAAGGGTCCATTTTATTTTTAGTGCTGTTACGATGTTTGCGTTCATGAGGATCTGAAAGGAAATGAAGTTAGACTTCGGGGGGGGTGGGGGGTGGATATACACGATTGACGTTTATAACAGGGAAAAAGTTGAAGCCGTCCAAGTGGAACGGTCCGTCGTCTGTGAACACCAGACGGAGCTCTTTTTTATTTGCGTGTGTCCTTATTTGTTTTATTTGGTTTATTAAGACTTTTTTTTTATACACTGTAAGAATAATACATTTCCAAACGGTGCTGGCAAAATGTTTACTCGTCAAGAAACCGTAAGACAAAAACAAGTCGTGTAAGTCATGTGGAAGAAAGAAAGAACGAACGTGATCGAAAGCTCCCTCGGTTGAGTTTAAAGGAGAACTTAAAGGAGAAATCTGTCTCGACTCGATACGAGACTTACTCCAATTGCAGTAAAACAGAGTTTTCAGGACAATAAACCATTGACAGAATGTTCCTATAGTGTCTCACTTACTATAGATATCGATTCCCTAAATTCCTCTAGAAGTTTGTTACGGACAAAATGCACAATGCAGCCTTTTTCTGTCTTGAAGACTTCCTTCGTTGCAGCTTTATAGATCTCTGACTTTTCTAAAGCTCTGACACCGGAGACTCATTACAGAACACCTCGTCATATCAACAATTATGAGATGAGCATTATTTGGGTAATATTAGAAAATTAATACCCCTTGGTACTCTGTAAGGATGTCAGAATGTACGACTTACTCTGATGTTCTCGAGAATCTGGCAGAAGGATGATGTAGAAAAGGCAGACTGATGTAATCACCGTCGCTACAGTAGCTTAATCACGTCGATGCAGGTATTTATAAACAGCTCCTGCAACCATCAGATTGTTACCCCAGGAGCAAAATAAACAGCCAGTTCTTTGTCTGGACCTGCTGAGGGAACACGACAGCTTTACTATCCTACATGTCATGGCATGCTGAAGCTGTCATGATGTAAACTTCCTCTGTGGAAATGACACAAGGGTATTTTTACAGTTTGATCAGTTTATACATTGACCGTAGGGAGCTGTGAAGAAAAGTGTCATGGTGAGTTAAGTGACGAGAACCTGAAGAACCGAGATTTAACTTTGTTAGTCATGAGATAATGCCATGTTTTTTATGTCATGACTGTTTGCCTTGGTCTTGTGTCAGGTGACCATCGAGGTTGTGGATGACCCTCAGATGGAGGTCGAGATGGACCTGGCTAAAGAGGGAAGGAACGACTGGCCTCTAAACTCAGAGGAATGGCTTGGTCACAAGAAACTCTTCTGGCCTCTCTTCTGGGACGCCCATGACTCAAACGAGGAAAGCACTAGCCAGGCCAGTCTAGAGGAGAACGGAGATGACCAGAGCTACGGAGGAGAAGATTCCCTGCTGAGCGGAGTGGATGGGGGCTGGGACAGACCTTGGAAGGGCTGGGACCCGGAGAATTATGGTAAGAGAAACACAAGAGAGTTTGATTGTCAGGTCAACGATGACCCTGAGTTTCGTTCTCAGCGTCCAACGATGGCTCCAAAACTGTTTTCGGCGCAGAACCCGCTCTCCTCTGTAGTCCTGACATGATTTATGTTCCGAGGTTGCACTTAAGGACCATTCTGTAAACACACTAATTCCCATGGCCGGTCTCCGAGCCTTTCCTTTGATCCTTATCAGGAATAAAAAGAAAAATCTTTTACAGATCGTTTGTGGAAATATCAAAATAAATCCTCACGACTATTTATTATATGTGTAGAAACATCCTAAGATGATTCAATTTATTCTTCTAGAGATGCCCATATTTCGAACTGTTCATTCAGGCTTTCAGAAAGCTCTGAGTTTAGAAGATCTACACTTTGCTAATGGCAACGTCGGGCCTCTCTCCGCTCGCTAAACAACTAAAATTTGTGAATAATTAGACACTAGATCGGAGCAGGCTGCGAGATCGCGGCAGACAGTCCGAGCTCTTCTTTTCATCTCCAGCATGCTCTGTTTTTTTTTTTTTTCATCTCGAGTTCTGGCGCTGAGCTGCACTTCACACGGCTCAAACGACTTTGAGCTTGCCGAGGAATTTGTGGCACTTTTTTTTTTTTTTTCTTTAGAGCTTGGCACAAAAAAACACACTTCGCATTTCGCTCTTCTCTCTCAAATTTGTTTAAATTAATTAGTTAAGACGTTCATTTATTATTCGGTATATGATTTATTTACCAAGCTGTCATTTGGCTCCATTTTAAACTCCCTCTCAGTTTTACTGTGATGTTTCTCTTCTTTATTTTCTGTATCTTCGCCAAGTTTCAGGTGAGTCTGCGGTCGTGTGGTACGACACCTCTGTGCTCGTCGGTCACGGGGAATAAGGGGGTATAGTTATGCGCGGTTATGCAGGAATCCGATCTTGAATCGAATGAGCACCATGACACCGTGAGCAATACGAGTCACATCTATAACACTGGAGCTGCTGTACACACTGAAGGTCACTTTCTATATTTGTCCCACTTTAAAAGCATGTAATGTTTTACCGGTAGCTGTGTGTACATTTAAGTCCCAATAAAACCCATTGGTAGAGCGTTAAAATGACACCGTGTTCCTGTGCAGGAGCTCAGTTTACATCGTATTACGTCAAAAGCAGAGTTTAAAGTCAGTCATCCGTCAGCACTCTGATCTCAGTACATTTAGCTGCATCAGAGCTGCTCATTTAACCAACATGATTGGAGGAAAACTAAACTGACGGCATATTCAAAACAGTCACGACTGGATGGCTGGATGGCCGTGACGCTGCTCTCTAAAATTCTCTTAATGAGTGCACTGGGGTGAGGTGTACACTGTTAACGACGCAGCTCGAGCGGATACTCTACTAGATACTTAGTACTATAATGTTTTTCCTGTAATTATGGGTGTGTGTAGGAATACAGCCAGAACATGGTGGCCTGGTAGCCACATAAGTATGTGAGTGACAGCGAGTCGAATGGCGAGTCGAATGGCGAGTCGAATGGCGAGTCGAATGGCGAGTCGAATGGCGGGTCGAATGGCGGGTCGAATGGCGAGTCGAATGGCGAGTCGGAATGGCGATTCGAAATGGCGATTCGAAATGGCGTGTCGAATGGCGTGTCGAATGGCGTGTCGAATGGCGTGTCGAATGGCGTGTCGAATGGCGGGTCGAATGGCGAGTCGTCGAATAGAGTCCCGAGTTGAAACCAGAGTGAAAATTCCTGTTGTGTTACTGTAGCGACGCCAGTGTTATTGTGGGCGTGGGTTGTCTAGCTACAATGAGAAAAGATAGTAGCTAACGTTAGCTACTTTAGCTTCTAAAGCCGAGTAAATAGCCAAATTAAATTGATTAACACACTAATCAGTGTGAAAAACTCATTTTATTTCTATTCTACGTGCTAGGCTTCAAACAACAGTGGTGTTAACAATCTTATTTTTTCTTCATAAAGTCTCCGTAGATATTTAAATATATGACCGAATAATGTAAAAAAACAAGATTTTACTTTTTATCTTCCATTTTTACACATCAGAGAGTAAATGAGTATGAAATGAAGATGGCAACGTAAGATGGCATGCACGATAAGATAAGAGGAAATGTTTGAGACGGTTCTCTTGCATAATTTACATAGAATTGATAAAATCTCACTTGTCTGTCGCTCGTCACGAAGATAGTTTGACCATGAACGCTTGCTAGAACAAACGAAGACCGAGATATGTCAGATATAAAGCTCACAGGATGAAGAAAATGCACATCATTGAACTGTTAGCAACACATTTACAATGAAACAAACAAAGTATTTCCATAAAATCTCAGAGATGGAATAAAAATGTAAATAGCTGCTGGATTTCGTTAGGATTCCCTCGGGATAGAGAAGGAGTTGTGTCCTGCACACACCTCAACCCCCGAGTGCTCTGAGGAGTGTGGAGCATTTCCGGGCTTCGTTACATAACCTTCCCACCTGCTGCGGATGGAATGCCCCAGTCCGAGTCCTCCTCCTGCTCGAGTCGAGGCTTTGAAAACGCTCTGAATATTATTAATGGGACGTAAACAGTATTTGAATATTGAGGCAGTTCTCTTCTAACATTACAGCACAGTTTAAATAGTGCTTCAGCAGATCAGGTTCATTTCACTGTTCAGGCTTTCAAGTGCTTGCATGCATGATATCTTACTTGTTGAAAGCTACTAATCGTGAGAGGGGTTTAAAAGTATTTCCTAAGCAGTAGTTGCATAATGGAACACCGTAATAGCCATAATCACCGTAACAGCACATTCAGGAAGATCACCAAGAACAGGAAGTCCCTCCATAAATGTATAAAAGGACAAGACGAATAGGTCACGTTCACACTGCGAGTCTTGACGCTCAATTCGGATATTTTGCTCAGATCTGATTTTTTTGTTTGGCTGTTCACATTACCTTTTTAAATGTGGCCTATATCAGATACCAGTGTGAACTGTTTTGCTGTTTCGAACCGACCCGCATGCGCAAACGAACGATAACGATGACGTCACACGCGGCACGCCGTCGTGCTAAAGTTGGTGAGGTTACGGAGGAAGTAAGCGTTTTCGCTTTTCTTTCTAAATGTTTGTGTAACGGCAGCACGGAGACACGGTGTTTTGAAAATTTTCAGATGTCAAGGGCAACTTTTGATTATTTGATCCATTTTGTAGGCGTGGTCACGTTCGCGTGCGTACTCGCCGGCGCATACTCGCCGGCGCAAAAGTGATCGTGACGAATGTCGATGTAGATTGAGGTAAAAGTCACATCAAATCCGCCTCGGTCGTTCACACCGCGGCCACATTGGAAAAAATTGGGTCTGATTTGGGTCTGATTCAGGACCACATATGGAAGTGGTCTGAATCTGATTTTAAAAAAAATCAGATCTGGGCCAGATTTGAGTGTTCACACTACTCCTGAAAAAGTCTGACCTGGTCACTTGACCCCAAAAAAAATCAGATCTGGGCCACTTTTACCTGCAGTGTGAACGGGGCTTTAAACTCCCCAAAGACGCTGCTGAGATATCTACAGGAACTACAGGAACATAAGACTGATTACTGAGTACTTAATAATGTCTGCATGTGACAACGATCTCAGATACTTTCCATATCTACGTAATGATGGCTAGATAAAGCCCTTAATCCAAAAAAAAAATTTAGATCACCTCAAACCATGTGGCAAAATGTGTTAGAGTCTGATGTGAATAATTCCATAATTCCAAAAGGTTTGTTTTGTTTTGGTGCAAAAGAAAAGTGCATCGCATTAAAAGAACACCATCGGCACAGTGAAGCACGGAGGTGGCAGCATCATGATTTTAATCCTGCTGTTGATCCTTCAGACAGACCTGGGGTTTAATCAGGGACAGCTGCGCTGTAGTGTACATTGTACTCTAGATAACGGCTTTATTTATCGATCAGTTCACTTGTAATTAGGGTGTAGATGTCACACTCAGAGCGTTTTTCTCCAAACCCTGTAGATTATGAAGAAGAGAAGTGGAGCGACTGGTCTCCGTGCAGCACCACCTGCGGTCACGGCACACAGAAGAGGGTTCGGTCTTGCGGTTACACCTGCACTGCTACCGAGTCTCGCACGTGTGAACTGCAACGGTGTCCAGGTGAGATCTTGTCCTGTCACACCCACACACACTCACACTCACACTCACACACACACACACACACACACACACACACACACACACACACACACACACACACACACACTCACTCAGACACACACACAGACATGTACACACACACACACACACACACACACACTCACACACCGACACATACACACTCACACACGCACACTCTCTCTCTCTCTCACACACACACACACACACACACACACACACACACATACATACATACACACACACACACACACACACACACATACATACATACATACACACACACACATACACACACACACACATACACACACACGCACACATACACATTCACACACACAGTCACACACACACACACACACTCACACACGCACGCACACACACATTCACACACACGCACACACACACACACACTCACTCACACACATACACACTCATACGCACACTCTCTCACTCACACACAGACACACACACTCACACACACGTGCGCACACACATTCACACACATTCACTCACACACACACATACACACACACACACACACACACACACACATACTATAATACTATAGAGTCCATTCAATGTGTCTTCTGATCCTTCCACATACCAGGCTTTACGTTCTGAATATAATAACACTGAGAACTGAATTTACTAATCTATCATTACACTGCATCCTGTGTTCCTTTAAGCTCACACTAATACATCGCCGATTAACGTGCGTTAACGAAAACAGTTATTTAGGCTTTTCCATTTGTGCACTGTACACAGCATAAAAACCACTTTTTGAGCGTCTCGATTTGTTTCTTGGCCCGTGTATGAGGGCTCAAAGGGTGCTTTCAGTAAACGCTTATACACGGGTCATTTCAGAACACACACACATACACACACTTGAGTGCTTTTGACTTGACTGAAATACACACATTAAATCTACACTTCATTTACCGTAATTCAGCTGAGTTAAGCAGTGATACAAATAGCGTGAATATTTTTCTACAGCTGATGTGGAATTAATGTAGATTTAGTCAGAACTCACACTACAATGAACACGTTGTACACCGCATTCGCGCTCAATAACACACCCAGGCAGAGTAAACTGGTGCGGGTGAAAAAACCTGCCATTGAATTAAAGCCAAAGAAATCCATTTTATCATCAATGTTAACATTTAAAAATAAAACAGTAATAGAAATTATATTTTATAATAATATATGCAAAATAATACTGTAGATATTTTAGAAATATTATTACATTTATTTATATATAATAAATAAATAATAAAAAATATGAAACCAGAGCCAGAATTTATTATTTAAAAAAAAAAGACTAATTTTTTTTTTTTTACATTTTTTTAAAATAAAACTATTATTAAATGCAGCTTAATAGTTCAGTGGTTTTGATATGATACGTAAATAATCATAAATAATACAACCAAAAAATAAAAAAAGATAAATAAATGATCTTAAAATAATTTTTATTTTATATAACTCATTTTTTATATTATTTGATCCTTTTTTTATATTATTATATCCAGCCCAATTATTATTAATTTTTTTGTTTTTAATTAATAAATCATTTTTAATAAATCTAGGATATATCAAACATAACAGTTTAGTTATAAAGTTTTACCTGTATTGTTTGTAAATCTAATAAAAATGATTAATGTCTACAAGAGCTGCAGACTTTAGAAAACCGGACTATCGGTGTGTATGAACTCCAGAAATATTTAAAGAAATATATTGTGTTTCAAAAATTAAAATTTAAAATATCCCCAGATTCTAAAGAGGTATAAATATGACGTAAAAGATTTTATCACAAAAATAAAAAATAAAACAAAGAGACTGATTGTTAACATAGTAAATTGTTTTAATTGGGTATTATTATTATTATTATTATTGTTGTTGTTGTTGTTGTTGTTGTTGTTGTTGTTATTATTATTATTATTAATGTTATTCTTGTTATTATTATTATTGTTATTATTGTTATTATTATTATTATTAGTAGTAGTAGTAGTGGTATTGTTGTTGTTGTTATTATTATTATTGTTATATTATATATTATTAATATTATTACATATTATTATATGCATATCATGTTTTCATCTCTCCAGGTGACCCGAATGCTGTAACAGAGCTCATTCCTCACGAGATGATGAACGACACCGATGTCATTGGTAAACATTGATCCATAACATCAATTACATTCATTCCTACTGCATTTAAGTCCAGGGATTTTCTCAGATCTTTAAGAAGCTCAATGACCTTCTACCGTGTGAGTTAGTTCACATGCTGCAGAGTTTTCCGAGCGTCCCTTCAGCGTTCACTAAATGAGACCGATTTATAATCATTACTGGTACTTTGTGTGCGCTTATGAGGTTACGCTCCTCGGGGAGACCGGGTTAATTCCCACCGAGCGAGCTGATTGCGCTCAAAGAATTGCCGCTTCTCTCTGTAAATATTTACAGATTTTATTATCTTCTCTTCAGTGTAAAGCATGTTTCCCCTCCAGCTGAAATGGCCCTTGTCGATTTTTTGGGAACGGCCCCCAAGAGGCCGCAATCAAAAGAGAAGTTCAGTTGGACTGGAAACAAAAACATATTTAAGATTTTCAGGATTGCTCCGTTGAGATTGTTAGCAAGACCGTGAAAACGTGGCACACTTTCCAAAACCCATACTTTGATATTTGAAAATTTGGGCACTGGAAAGTGATCTCTCTTTTTTTTTTTTATTTAACTGTAATAAGTGTGGTATGAAAACGTAACAAGATAAAGTGTCGGGATCTTTTATTTTTTTTAAATATTCACATCTGGACTTAAATGTTTTTAATGAAAACTTTCCAATATGGCGACTGCCTCCCGTGTAGTTTTTATTCCTTGGCAGACGACATGAGTCGATGTTCAGAGCTGTCTCGTTCACTAAAAGTTGTTTTTCTTTTGAATAGAGGATCTCAGTTAGAGTGTAGAAAAAGAGCTGAACCTAACAATAAGTGATATCCTGGGTTTCTCAGGCACATATGTCAGCGTTTTCTGGTAATTACCGTACTCTGTGATTGAGCTGTTACTGATTCCTCACTTGCAGATGTGGACAGCTGTGAAAAGTGGCTCAACTGCAAGAACGAGTTCCTGCAGAAGTATCTCCATCAGGTCCTGACCGAGTTACCCAGCTGCCCTTGTGTCTACCCGTCCGAGGTCGTCTACAGCGCCGTGAACATCTTTGATGAGAAGCTGCGCAAGACCTACCGATGGCGTGACGCCAGTGGACCCAAAGAGCGCCTGGATATCTACAAGCCGTCTGCGCAGTTCTGCGTGCGCTCCATGTTGTCGTCCGAAAGCACCACGCTCGCCGCACAGCACTGCTGCTACGACGAACACATGAAGCTCATAACCAGGGGCAAAGGCGCCGGAGCGCCTAACCTTATCAGCATCGAATTCTCTCCGGAGCTCCATTACAAAGTGGACGTGCTTCCATGGATCCTGTGCAAAGGTGACTGGAGCCGCTTCCACTCGGTACGTCCTCCTAACAACGGACTGCAGTGCACAGAGAACCCTCAGGAGGACATCTATATGAACGAGCTGGAGGAGGCTCGAGAGTACTGAGAGGCAAAGCTGTCTCGTCTCAGAACCATAGATATACAGTACAGTATTTCGCTGGAGTTATGTAACATTTAAAAAGGAAAAAAAAAACCCAACATTCTACACTGTTTATATACACCTCAACTGATACACCAGCCAGAACGGTACAGTACAGTAAGGCAAAGATTTCTCTATCTTCTGCACTTTCCCCAGAGAGCCAGAGACTCTTACAAACACCATCCTCTTGAACAGGTTCACTTTATTTATCGGGGTTCATATCCACAACCCATTTGTTTTTTTCGTTTTTGTCATGAAATGAATTCCAGTCAGGCTGCTAAACTAGACTCCAAGCAGAATCCCCTTGTGTTATCTTTGTGGGACTCTGAGCTCAATGTGGAGACTCGCCAACGCATTCAAGATCAATCCAAATAAATCAAACAAGATCCCAAGTGCCGCTTGCGCGTGGCCTTGAAATATGTCACAGCTCTTCCCGATCCCGTACGTTTCCCCAGATTTACTTGGGTTCACTTTTACAGTTTTAAGGATGATGATGCTGGATCATAACAGCACAGAGATCTTGTTTTGCTTTATTAAGATGTCAGGAACTAGGCACGTGCAAATATTAGCCATGATAACGGTCTATCTAACCTTTTATCGAGGTTCGCGATATTATCACACGTTGGTGTTCCTTTAGCTTCCCGACGTAAATGATGCGTAGATATAAATAGATACAAAATTAAGTAGCCTTGATGCTTCCATCTTTGATGCTTCCGACTCCACAGAAGCGGTAATCCGTCTCGACGGTACAGCCGGATGACATCCGATCATATAATTAAGCCAATGTTGAAATACGACTACACGTGGTTCTAGTATGCTGATGCATTTTATCTTACAAAACAAGCTACAAGTGGTTAAGGTGTTGGGCTACTGATCGGAAGGTCATGGGTTCGAATCCCAGGTCCACCAAGCTACCACTGCTGGGCCCCTGAGCAAGGCCCTTAACCCTCAGTTGCTCAGTTGTAAGTCAATTTAAGGTTTAAGGGTTTCAGGAGTCTTTGTATGGTTCTAGTCTTCAAAAAGAGTGCTGTTTATAACCTCGTCGGAATATAAAACGCTACGAAACGGAACTGTCGGATTCCGACATAACTGCCCTTACGGGTTAAAGCAGGCAGAATTCTACACATCGTTTATCATTTTGATCCTCATGTAGAACCTCTTTACAAACCTTCTTACAAATGAGCAGATTCTTAGATTCTAACATCTTAGATTCTTACATTTTTTTAGGTTGCCTTAAAGAACCTTTAGAGATTCTACGACAGACCCCGTCACGGACGGTTCTGCTATCGAAGAACGTTTTTTGTTCAATCCTTCTCTGTTCCAGAACTGGCACATCGCATCTCGATCGCACTGTTTATCTTCCGAGTACAAATTCTCACCTACCTCGAAAGCCGATTTGACTAGTTACAGTATTACTAGTTACACCGTCATACCTCCCGCGTTCACCTCCCGCGTTCACCTCCCGCGTTCACCTCCCGCGTTCACCTCCCATGTTCTCCTCCTGCGTTCACCTCCCGTGTTCTCCTCCCGGGTTCTCCTCCCACGTTCTCCTCCTGCGTTCACCTCCCGCGTTCACCTCCCATGTTCTCCTCCTGCGTTCACCTCCCGCGTTCACCTGCCGTGAACTTCTTCCCGATTTGTACCGGTGGAATGTGGGACGAGCATTTATATGACATGAATTTACACAAAATAGCCCCTAACAGATCACACTCTCGTCCGTGAAGCATGGTGGTGGAAGTGTTCCTCATTTCAGTTCTATCACGTGGGGATTCATGTTGGAAAAGTGAATATATCGTTTCGGGGTTTCGTTTGCGCTGTTATTGGCACCCAATCAAGCAGGAATGAGTTTGTTAGTTAAAACCTAAGACACTGGTCTCATTCAAGTATAGAATCTCTCTTTTTCATTCAAGGCTGGAGGGACTTTTGGGGGAACAAACAAGAACAATAAAAGTGTGCTTTGCAAAATCCCGAAAGTATCAAATCCCACTTGTATGTTCAGGGATGTTAGTTTAAGAGCTAAAGCCTTACCTTTCAGCCTGGGTGTTTATCTTGATCAGTGTCTCTGTGCTGAATGTGTCTTAGGTTGAAAAAGAACACCAGGGAGTTAAGCAATGCGAAGGTGCGTTGACAGGCGAATCTCACACCGCTGTAAAAACATCCACCTTCAGGTGACATCTTAATGACTGAATCGAGACGTGACCCATCCTGAAATCCTGACACGCACCGTCGACTATCGTTCCTGAACATTCTCATATTCTTACTCTATATACTGACAGTCAAAAGATTTTAACCATGGAGATTTTTTTCCCCCTTTACATTTCACACAGCTATCAAATAATGAAAAAAAAATCGAATCTAACATTTTGTATTTAACGATTTAAGGAAGTTTCCTTCTTTCCAGTCTCAGATTGTAAAGGAACTCATTATTTAAGACCAGATTTGTCTTATAGTTGATATAACACGGTGTTTTATCACATCATTTAATAACAGACGCATTTACGTCAATCGATCCAGGCAGATTTTTATTATTATTATTATTATTATTATTATTATTTTTATTTTTTTTAATACAATAATGTTACAAACATTTCTCATCTCATCTATTTATTACTTAGATTTTCTATCTCTACAGTGTATTTAAATAAATGTATATGTAAATGTTAATAGAGGGTGTTTAAAAGCTTTTGACTCTCAGTATATGTCCAAGATTGAGCTTTATTTGATTCTCTTAAGCATTGAGAATTTAATTATAAGCTGTTGTGAAACTGCACAAAGGTTTATTACGTTTATTAACAGCCTTCCTGGATGTCGCAGCTTGTGTCAGTAAGCGTCTTTAACGTCTTTACCGCGAACACCCGTAAATGAACTGGATCTCCTGTTGAGTTAGCCTCGCATTCCAGCGTACAGGATCTCATACGGTGCAGCTGTGAAGAAGCTTTAATCTCGGCGTAGGAGCATCCCGCGCACTCTGTTATGGCATGTCCGCATCACGTTTCAGCGCCCTGGAATCCACGAGCCGTGTGGTATGTGCACGGGGCACTGAGGAACTGCGAGAGCGGGGACACGGGGGCACTCGCGCTCGGCCTTGGGTTGCCTGGATTTCTCTGAAGCCGTGCCAGGCTTTTACGCTCCTGTTTCATTTTGGTTTTCAAAGCGTCTTGTTAAAATAGACGCTCGCTATTGTCACCAGAACGCAGAGATATTACTACAGACGAACGGAAAAGAAAAGAGACCCGATCGTCTAACGGCCGACCGATAAAACGGATGAAACGTACGTTCGGATTTTGGTGAAAGTTTACGTTTTCGTCGTCTTTCAGGAATTTTTGTCTGATTGAAGATCGTGTCACTTTTAAGAAACGTCTAAAAGAAAGGCACTTTATTTAAAAAAAATAATAAATAAGTGGATATATAAATATAAATATAAATATATATCTTTGTATATATTATCATTATATTATATAGTACCTGCATTGTACAAGATAAGATTTTTCTTTTTTTGTGTGTGTGTGTCATTATTGTAAAAGGGATAAATTTACGCCGCCTGTGCTGTGATTTTGCACGTGATGTAAAATATCGGTTATGTTACATCATGTCATGTCATGTCTATTGTGATTAGATTTATTATTGTACAGTATTTATTATTGTCCAGGATCCATAGGATGCACTATAATATTTTATATATATATATATATATATATATATATATATATATATATATATATATATATATATACTGTATATGAAGCTGAGCGAAATCGTCCCCCGCTCGTGGTTGGAGGTTTTGTGAAAAAGGGAATCTGTTCATGTCACATCACATCACACACCACGCTGCTTCAGTTGTATGCATTTTTTTTTAACCACCTCTGTCCAAAATATAATAAATTTAACATTGACAGTTAATACGAACATGTGGAGTTGTTTTCATTCATTCATTCATTCATTCATTTTCTACCGCTTATCCGAACTTCTCGGATCACGGGGAGCCTGTGTGTCATCGGGCATCAGGCGTCATCGGGCATCGAGGCAGGATACACCCTGGACGGAGTGGCAACTCATCGCAGGGGACACACACACTCTCATTCACTCACACACACACACACACAACGGACAATTTTCCAGAGATGCCAATCAACCTAACATGCATGTCTTTAGACCGGGGGAGGAAACCGGAGTACCCGGAGGAAACCCCCGAGGCACGGGGAGAACATGCAAACTCCACACACACAAGGCGGAGGCGGGAATCGAACCCCCAACCCTGGAGGTGTGAGGCGAACGTGCTAACCACTAAACCACCGTGAACCTGAATAGTTGTTTTATTTATTATTTGCTGTCGGTGAAGCTTGAACCTAATCTGTTTGTCTAATTCAAAAATAAAGCCATAAAGGTCGAGTTACCGGATTATATTACTTCTATGTTAAATTCTGCATTCTCATCAGTCAGAAAGAGATTAATTAATTAAGCCGGCTGTCTACACGTATTGAACACCACCACCGCCACCACCAGCACCACCGTAACTGCCACCTTTACCACATGGTGCTAGTTCTGGAGCTGCTGGAGAGGAAAAGAAAGTGAGAGTCGCTCCTCACAGTTTATCTGCGAATAACTCTGGAGTGACGTAACCACCATCTGGTGCACTAATGATCTAACTGCCTCCACATTAAGTGTCTGAACGCTTGAGCCACAAGGCATCCGGCTTCTAGTCCACATCACGGTGCTGCTGGTGGAGTCGAGCAGAAACGATTAGGCAAAGGATGCCTTTCACTCCAATATAAATCTGTCTGTCTGTCTGTCTGTCTGTCTGTCTGTCCCTTCATCAATCCACCCATTCTTCAAGCCAAAAGATTCATCCGTTTAACTAATTTATCCATCCAACAAACATCCAACCATTTGTTCAAACATCCCACCAAACTATTTATCCATCCATTCCTCTGTCCTTTCATTTACTCCATCCATTATTCGTCTATAATACTATCAATACATCCATCCATCCATCCATCCATCCATACAAACATACTGCATTTATCTATACATCTATACATACTGCATTTATCTATAGATCCTATACATCCATCCATCCATCCATCCATCCATACAAACATACTGCATTTATCCTTATAATCCATCTTCCATCCATCCACCTAGCTCAATGGTTCATTCATTTATTCATTCATTTGTCCATCCATTCATCCATCCTGCACTACGATCCATCCATCCATCCAACCAATCATCCATCCAACCATTCATCCATCCATCCAACCATTCATCAATCCATCCATCCATCCATCCATCCATCCATCCATCCAGCATATCCATTTATTCTGTTCATCCATCCATTCATGAATCCATCTAATCCAATTTGAGCACAATGTAGTCTTGATGGAGCAGTTAATGGTCATCACTTTCACTACTATCTTTAAAACATCCTGAAAATCATACGCAAATGGCTAAATGACCCCATTTTACATGACCATGGTGGGTTTCACCTGGTGGGCTCACTTTTTGTTCTTCTTCCATAATGGCGGTTATTTAACTTCAGAAAACAGCACAGACAATGATGCGGTCACTATGAGTTCCATCCGACATCTTCAGAATCACAGCTGGTGTTTTTGTTTGTTTAAAATGCAGTTTGTGGAAAACATTTCATTCATTCATTCATTCATTCATTCATTCTCTACCGCTTATCTGAACTTCCCGGGTCACGGGGAGCCTGTGCCTATCTCAGGCGTCATCGGGCATCGAGGCAGGATACACCCTGGACGAAGTGCCATCCCATCACAGGGCACACACACACTCTCATTCACTCACACACTCACACACTACGGACAATTTTCCAGAGATGCCAATCAACCTACCATGCATGTCTTTGGACCGGGGGAGGAAACCGGAGTACCCGGAGGAAACCCCCGAGGCACGGGGAGAACATGCAAACTCCACACACACAAGGCGGAGGCAGGAATCGAACCCCCAACCCTGGAGGTGTGAGACGAACGTGCTAACCACTAAGCCACCGTACAAAAATATTGTAACTAACGAAATCACCAGATACCCCGTGCACACGCTACTCCGTGACAGTGTGTGAGAAAGTTTCACACAGATTGAAGAAAATTCCAATTCAAAGCACGTTTTAGATTTAATTTACGAGTACAACATGCCGCGCTCCGGTCACCTTACGTTTTATTGAATAATATTTGTCGTTCGAACGCTAACATCAAAAGCACGTTTATACGCCCTTCGAAGGGAAAGTCAACCGTCTGAACTGCCTCCGTCTCCTGCTGTGGCGTTGCTTTTCTTCCAGTGGCAATAACAAGGAGAGTAAAAATGAAGAATATTTATTGTAGGTCAGAGCATTATGGCTCCCATGCTAAAGCTATGCTTGGTGGGATCCAGACAAAGCTAACTCCACCTGTATCTGACCCTGTTTGCATTGAAAACACCCCCTCCAAACCCCCCGGAGAGGCAAGGGACGCCTGCCCTTTGTCTACAGTGAGTGGAGGAAACAAAAATAAATGAATGGGGAAGCGGTTACAGGACATTGGTCAAACATAAAGGACGCTTTCCAGAGAGCGACCGGCCTCCACATTCATTATGTATAGGCTAGCTTTGTTTATGTACATGCCCTTTGCGCTTTCTCGTGTCCTACAAACCGATATAAAGAGTCAGTTTTCTGATAAACAGAACACGGTGAAAACTGTCGACGCATTAAAGACTTGTGATATCAATAAAGTCTAAGATTCAAATAGACGAATCTTCGGCGTTGAATCGGAGCTACATGACTAATGTTCTAGATAAATCATCTCGTATTCGCTTCAATCTCCTTCGAGGAGTCGTTCTGTATCTCAAGCAGACTTAATTGTTATATTTTAAGATACCATTATATATAAAAATAGACAAAATGACATCGTAGTTAACCTAATTAACAGTCATAGATCTACATCAAAGTCCATTCTTTTTTAGAGGAGGCGTGGCCTACAGTTAGAAGGTGGAGTTTTCTGCTAGTACCAAAACGTTACTGTTACTACTTTATTTATATATGCTGTGATGTCACATATAGAGCAGGACCAATGCTAAACTTATAGAGATACATTTATTTCTTGATGCACCAGTTCAAAACTGTTCAAATCTCATCTGGGCTCATCGACTTCATTTCATTTAATGAAAAAAAAAAAAAAAAAGTCACTTCTGGCTTTCGTTTTCCTCTCACATGGTTTTTCTCCATCTCAAAAACCTAAGACGAGGTCCTCGGTGGCGTCGTTGAAACGTCCAGGTTTACGATCGTGTTTGTTGCCTTCCAAAGCACAATGCTGTGCTGGAGTGTGCGGGCCCTCGGTCAGCGGGAACGACGCTCGAGAAGGACTCGTTTTACGATCGCTCTCCGGGCCGTAAAAGAACGAGAAAGGGAGATGCAAAACAGACCTGAGAAAAGTGAGTCCAGATGGGGGCTGGTGGAACGGGCCGTGATGAGTCGAGATCAAAGTGTGCGCTCGGTTTCAGCTCGCTGCAGCTTCCTTCGCCAAGATCTTTGCCTTTCCTAACACAATGCATCTTCGCAACACCGGGCCATAGCGAACAACTTGCTCTCTTTGTTTTCAGCCATGGCATCATACTCCATCCATTAGGAACGTTTCTGTTCTTTTTGACATGACACCTTGACACCAGTCTGTTGTAATCACTGTTCTGTTACACCAGAGAACATTACACAGTCTACCACTTTAACATGTTCTTGTGTTTCTGTGTGTCTGTACGTCTGGCACTCAGTGACCCCCAACTGGGCACCAACCGGAGAGGTTCACTGGGCGTGAACAAATCCAGCCATTAGCACATTTCTATTTGTTTGCATTATTACCACTTCCCAGAACTGATATAATTTATTCCTTGCCTTGCTGGACAGCATCCAGGACCAGAAGAAAGCCAGCTACAACTGGCGCACGATTTAATGGAAGTTCTGCAGGTTATACTGTATTCTTCTATACATCTCCCAGAAGAAATGAAGCTTTAAATGAACAGTTTGAGCTCTTCACTATGTGTAAGGTGAAGTGACAAGAGATTAAAAACAATGAATGTCATGAACAATGAATGTGATTAATGTCAGTAAAAACATTCAACTTCTTTATTGTAGGGAAATTAAATGTGGTGAAGCTCATTTCTGGGCCAGAAAAATTAAAACAGGGCTAAAACAAGCTAGGGGTACACGGTGGCTTAGTGGTTAGCACGTTCGCCTCACACCTCCAGGGTCGGGGGTTCGATTCCCACC
>NC_062529.1:1807677-1865177 GCF_022655615.1 Tachysurus fulvidraco
CACGGGTGGAGTTGACCCCGTGTTTGCGGACGACGCCACCTTGGACCTTCGCTCTGTTTATTTTCTTAATTGCAGCTTTATGTTTGTGTTTGTCAAGCTTTTACAACAGTGCTTCCAAATGACTACAGATGCCAATCCGTTCAGTCAGGAATGTGAGCAGACACGTAAGTGTTTTAGAAAAGCAGGTGGGATCCTTCAGCTCACGTCAAATGGCCTCCATGCTTGAAGAAATCTGCAGTTCTGAACGCTCGAACGAAGGAAAAAAGCATGTAATGGCTATGCACGCGTTCTCTTTCCCTAATCTAGAGTCGTCTGTAACACCTCAGGAGGTTTTCGCTCGTGTTGAGAGATGGGGTAGAAATGATACCAGGATGGGACGGACCTCAAACTGTGAGTAAACAGCTGCACGTAGGATCGACTTCCAGCTTGGGGACAGATTCATCTCAAAGCCCTAATCCCACTCGCTGATCCTGTCACTGCTCTCCTATTTATAGACCAGACAGCCTTTTAAATGATTAAAACCTCCGCTATCTACCGATCAGATAAACTGCAGAGATTTTTCATTTAAAAAGAAAACAAAAGGAAAGGAACGACAGTAAAATCATTGTTGAGTAAAGGGACAAAATCCGTCAGAAAGGTCAGTACCACCTCACAGTAATTTATAAACCCACACTGGCTCAAATTGGTGGAAAATTTTAAACATACGTCATTTAACTCAGATAAAGCCAAATGTCAAACATGCTTTCCAACGATAAAAAAAACAAACAAATGAATTAATGAATGAATATTAAAATATCTCCTTTACCAATGCCCTAATATACATAGTACCATCTAGTATAATGTAGTGTAGTGCAGTTATTACAGTACAGTGCATGAGCGGCACCTGTTGGTCACTTCTTAACACTACACACTGAATTATATAATATTTCATGAGTATGTTAAAGGGTTCGGGAATGTGTTGGACTGCAATATGCAATAAATCTGGCTTGTATATATGAGATGTTTCATTTTTTGAAAATGATATTAAGAGCCTATAAATATTTATATATATACATTTTTTAATAAAACTAAAAAGTTCAACCCGAGGCCCCAGCGAGGATCGAACTCGCGACCCCTGGTTTACAAGACCAGTGCTCTAACCACTGAGCTATGGAGCCATGTGCACAGCCTGGCCAGAGGTCTTTATATTATACAGAGTTCATAACCTTGATAAGTTCATAATCCTAATAATACTGAATAATAACATTTTCGCTTTTATTTTTTTTTATATTTTACCACTACCAGTTCACTGCAGTACCTACCTGTTGCCACTAGGTCTGGGAGACGGAGTCGCAGCGGGTCGATTCTTCAACTACTCATTCGGCTCTAGTTTGCATGCAATAACGATAGAGTAAGACCAACTGATACAGTAATTAGTTTGGCCAATTGGTCAATAGGCCAATTTTATTATGTGAATCGACACCACTGATCTTTAACACCAGGAATCAGAATAAGCGTCGACTCCAAATCACTTGAGCTTTAGAGTTGACTCTAAGAGTCGCTAAGATGATTCTTAAGAGTCGCTTCTTTGATTCCGGACCATCGAGTCTCACCATTATTTTAAAATAGAATCCATACACTTAATTATATATACAAAATCCGCTCCAGTTTGCAGACATACGAAGTAGACACAAGATAATATTTGTAAATTGTTCACCACAGTTTTGAGCAGGCTGAGAGTAGTTTAGAAATCGTCTGCACCGATCGGTACATCAGGAATCAATATCGGAGTCGACTCCGCCAGCCCCTGGTTTCAAATCCTAAAATCCTATATACTGAATTATGTAGAGTAAAGTACGTTCTAGATTACATCATATGAAGAAATGTGCGCACTAAAATCTTAGTGTGCTTCTCAGCACAATTATGAACAAGTTGTGAGAAGTTAGCAACGATCGGTACATCAGGAATCAAAATCGGAGTCGACTCCGCCAGCCTTGGCTTAAATGAACAAGACAGTGCAAATATCGCTTTACTTAGTTATACTGTTGTAGTCATTTAAGTAATAAGTGATAATATGTATGATCTATTAACTAAATCGAACCAACCCCAATACCGCCGTTGTAAAGCTAAGCTAAGCTAGCAACAACGCTAGCAGCTATTTTAGCACCAGCGTTTATTTCGACGATTCCGGGCTAACAAGATATTAACATACTCCTTTAAAATACAACATACAACATTTAACAAACAGAACACGTAAACAGTCTAAAATAAATGAAAATAATTCACAAAGTCAAGGGTCTATCTGACAAAATGTGTGTGTGTCTCTCTCTGTGTGTGTGTGGGGTGTGTGTGTGTGTTAAATTTTGTGAAATAAAATTAATTCATCAATTCATCAATATTCATTCAATCATGTAATTACTTTATTTTAGAACACAATATAAAACCCAAGAATTCATATCCATGTGTTTGCTTCATGAAACATTAATACATTTCTCTTTAATTCAGTTGATGAGGTAGACCTAAGTGCTACTTTTAACAGTTTTCATCACTTTCTCCGTCTGTAGTTCACACCAAGGCCATTCAGAACGAACCGCATATGACGCCTGCGTCCTCGTGATGATGGCAGTTGTGTATACCTACACTGTTATGCTGGCAGTTCAGAAGGGTTTCTTCTGTTCCTTCACACTGTACGTCATCCAGAAGTATTCTCAGGTGCTTCCCTTCCCCAAACTCAGCACGTGTGGAGGCTTTTAAAGCGTTGTCAAATCCTAGCTGTCGACACACCACTGCAGCGTTTTGGGTGATCCAGAGATCATCACAGACAGTACCCCATTCCCCGTCGATGTAGATTTCCACTCTGCCACGGTCTTTTCGTCCTTGATCATCTCCCATCAGTCTCACAGCACCATTTTCAGGCTTCTTACCTTTTTTCCTTCTGCCTTTTCGGGAATGCTTCGGAGCGGTGGTGGTGGTGGTTATAGTAGTCGTAAATGGTGTGGTCTTACCCATGACGTCGTACTCTTCCTCCAGTCTCAGGGCGTCTAACAACTCTTGAATCCAGTCTTTCGTCGGTTCATACGGAGATTCTGTTGGTTTTTCTTCTGAGAGTTTGTGTCGTTTTGTTGGTATTTCAACGCCAATTAATGCTTGGGAGAGACACATTAAAATGAATAAGACTTTGAGAAGACATAATAATGCTAGGCTGTCAGAAGTAAAGTGGGGCAGTACCATCAGGTTTTGTACGTCTACCCGTGTGTTGAAGGGACGTCACGTAACCACTACGTACTAATTATTCATTCCAAATATGTACCATGATGTTCTTATGGCTAGTTAAGTCTATGACGTGTTGTTCCTTTAATCAGCTTTCAGAGTAGTGCAAGTACCACTTTAGTGCAGGTACCTTAAATTATCCTTAAATCTATATTATATTCACATTTACAGCTGAGAGAAGTAGAAAAGACGCACTCTTGATGGTACGACTCCGGTGACAAGCAAAAACACAGTCTGCTACCTTCATTTTTTTGAGTGTGTAATGTTATTAGCTCATAGTTACACCAGCAGTAAACAGAAAACATCATCCAAACCAAGTAGAGCATTGTCAAGATAGATTTTCTACACAGGAACCTAGGAACATTATCAAGAACAAGCCAGAAGACCTACTTTCCTTTGGCTCGAATGTTACGAGCTTGCTCTTGACTTGCACTGGGAGGGAGGTGTAATGACATTTTCCAGGTGGAGCACGTCTGTAATAAAGCACGCAACACTCTTTTATCTGGTTACCGACCGACAAGACCACATGTTTTTACTCATCTTGACCTCATCACAGAATTTCAAGAGCCCTAAAATTAACCTGGGGAAGAAATGCTTCTAACAGTGAAAGAAAGAGAAAGAGAATGAAGCGAGAGAGGGAGGGAGAGAGAGAGTATTACAGCTGTGTGGAAGTTGGCCAGCGGACACAATCCGTGCCAAAGAAATAGTAAGATTTAGATGACAGCTCTGTGCAGTGCTGCCAAAGCCGGGCTTTTCACATTTTAATCATTTATTTATTTATTTATTTTTTTCGTGCCTTTGGCAAGCGAAAACAGAACTCGATTGTACGTTTAAGTCAACAACTTAAATTAAAAGCTTCAAAATTCTTTATAAACATGCTTTAAACTTCTTTTTGTAGTGATTTGTACAACATAATTATAAGCAGATATCAAATTCCGGTAAGAAACGCCATGCTTCATGCCAGTAAGAAGGAAATCATGCTGACTCTGCATATTCTGCATTGTGGTTTTCACATGCAGTGTAAAAATCCTTACCGTGACGGATCGGCGAACTTATACACAACCCCAGTGGGCGACGTTGCACTTGGAACTTCAGTAGACAGGAAGTAGAGTTCACCTAATCACAGACAGATAAGTGAAGGATATATTAAAGGCTATTTTTCCCCTTTATTTCAATGCAACACTTATTTAAATATTACATGAACAAGTACTTCATAGACGGTTGACTGAAAACGGATTTAATGCGCTGTACATTTTCCCATCTTTATGATTGGCCTCTGACTTTCGCATAATACTGTAAGTGATGCAATATGATGCAAATGTCTAGATCATGACACGTCTCTTAACCGTAAAGCTGTCAGGAAGATTGGAAAAGATGTACAGATTATTTCTTACCTGCTTCATCCTCACCAAAAGAAATGACATACGGGTAGTAATTGTTAATTAGGCCTGGAAACGCACAGGTCCGGCCAAAGCCCATGCAGATCTCACTGTAGTCCCATCGGCGTGTGTTACGGTTCTCCTTTAGACTCATCAAACGTCTGGAGGAAAGTGAATTTGGTCATGTTGCGATCATTTAGAGTTGACGCCTTGAGTAATATCTAATCACTTCATGCACATTTGCTCAAAGCTTTCAGTAACTAAAAACATTCTGCATTATTAATATATACTTACGTTTAAAAGGACTTTTATGCTATTAAGAGTGCAAATGTTTATTTACCCCATGATTTCTGGGTGGAAAAGGAAAACGATCAAAGAACCAAAGTTGATCATTTTTCTTAGAATTTTTATTATCCAGCAACAACAGGATGTGTACATTTTCCATGACCCTCTTTTGTCTACTAATTTTTGTTCAAAGGGTATACAAACTTTTGCACTAGTACTAAAAAAAGACTTTAAATTATTATTATTATTATTATTATTATTATTATTATTATTATTATTATTATTAATTTGATACTTTTTCACTCGTGTTGTCACTTATTTCAGTTCCGATATTGGAAATTTTTGACTATATGATACGCTGAACAACAATTTTATAAATCTAGAGTTTTTCCTGTAACTCTTTATGCAGAAGGGCAGAAATAACCAGTTAATATGGTAATAGCTATAATATGTCATATTTATAAATACTATATATAAATCGTTCGGTTTTATTTCTCCACGCCGTCGATCCACACGGTGTAAAGTGTAATGGACGTACCCACTCATAAAGTCGCCGAATATGTACATTCCGTTTAAGTTGGGGTATTGACAGCCTCGGTAGACATATCCACCCGTCACCGATTTCCCCATCTTATGAGGATATGCATAAATCGGAAGAACATCATCTGGGGGGGAAAAAAATCCAGTATGAAAATGATGTGCAATGATTTCTGTAACATAACAGAGCCGGACTGTTTGTCAGTTCTAACAATGTTTTCACAGGAAGCCCACCTAAAGAGCTGTTGGAACATAGTTTCTTGTCATAACAAGAGAAACCTTCTTTCGCTCTCCAGCCGTAGTTCCTGCCTTTCTCCACCAGATCTATTTCCTCGTATTTATTCTGGCCCACGTCGCCACAGAAGATGCGTCCTTTTCCCTCCTTTGTATGAGGGTCACCTCTGTCCACAGAGCACCTCCACATGTTCCTCACGCCGTAGGCGTACACCTCGGGCCGAGCGTCACGCTCATGAACAAACGGGTTGTCAGGAGGGATTCGGTACAACGGCCCCTTCTCGTTGTCATCCACGTCGATGCGAAGGACTTTACCAAGAAGAGCAGACCTTGAAATAATCATAACAAAGACCTAAAATGAGGTCAAATCTTTATTACATTCAAGACCTTAATTCCTTTCTAATCTTTTATTTTATAGTTCTGTCCGATTATAGTACACAGGGGTTCCCCGAAAGAAAACTATTACTTCTCTAGCCTCGATATTTAAATGTCTATAATAAGATTTTGGCTGTTTATTGAAGCTGTACAACCTTTTTTAAACGTTGTTCACTTATTTTTGAGTTATTGGGATCTCAGAGTCAATTCTAATTATCTTTAATTCAGTTATAGTGTGTTATGATTTCACCAATGCAGCAAATCTGGTCAAAAAAAAAAGTGTCATCGCTGTCTTAAATCATACAGCGTAACCATGGCAACAAGCTTACATAACACTTTTGACTAGCATATATTAGCATATGTTCATTTTCAGTATCCTGCTGAGCTGCTAATCATCAAGCGGAAATGCAAACGAAAAGGATTTACGCCGAAGGCGATCGTTTATCATAGAGTGATGTTCCATGGCAACTGTAGTCTTCGTCTGCTGGTAACTCGAAGTTAGCAAAAAAATAGACGAAGGCCAGGTTTGGTGGATATTAGTGAAAGAGCGTTGTCAGAAAGAAGCGAATTAGAGACTGGATGCTCTCTGGATGAAATGAACCGTGTCAGTAATGTCAAAAATCATTAGATAATTTATTACTTGTTCTGTGCATTCCCAAATTTTCCAAAAGGGTCTCCGGCCATGCCGCCATCTCCGGTAAAGATGTACAAGTAGCCATCGTCAGCAAAGAGCAGCTGGCCTCCGTTGTGATTCGAAGCAGGTTCATCAATCTCTAATATAACTCTGAGAAAACAACGAGTCGGTGAAGTAAATGAATCAAAACCATCAATGTGCAAACACACTAAGCAGCTCTTATGTGCCAAACATATCTCAAAACCATTTCAAACTGTTTTCTCTTTGGTCAGAAGATGTTGATTCATTTACTAGAACCCAAAGGCTTCTCCCTTTACCTAGATAAAAAAATATAAATCAGTTTTGATGGTGAAGTTTTCTGGAATTTAGACCTTGTGACAGAGTAGTTAATATTGTGCATGCGGTTTTGGGGCTTACAAAGTGCAGACAATTCCTTGGTGATGAAAGCAGAAATGTCCTTTACAGAAAAGAAACAACTCTGAATCATTTATGTGCCTGATTCAACAGAAGATCTTACCTTTCAGAAGTATGGTCAACAACGTTCATATCCGAAGCTGAGATCCGAAACTCGCTGATTCGGATCCTTTCGTCGAAACCCACCTCTACGGAGTAGTAGACGTACAGCTTTCCGTTGTACTTAAACCTGGGATGGAAAGCGAGCCCCAGGAATCCACGTTCGTCGCCTTCCCACGGAGACGTCAGCACAGTCTCTGTGATGTTCAGGAACGGCTTCTCTAACTTCGACTTGTCTGGAAGATACGCCCAAACCAGGCCGACTTGCTCTGCGATAAAAAACCTGTGTGTGCCGTCGTTAGCGTGCACCATAGCTAAAGGGTTTCTAAGTCCATTAGCTACTTCCTCCAAGCACAGCTGGAGGCAGCCGTCAGTATCCGCCGTGACGCGTCCCAGGTTTTTGTTTAAGGCTTCGTTGCTCAGGACGTGAGGGAAGCAGTAGTCTGAATCGTCCAGCTCCAGATACCGACAGAGTCTGGTGCGGTCGTGTTCTAGCTGTGACAGGCGTGGGTCGTCTGATAGCAGAGGGATGGTGGCTCTACATTTAGAGTAGAAGATAGAGCAGTAGTCTGGACACAGACCTGGAATGGATCTCAGGGGTGTACTGGGATCTTCGGCATCAAAAAGATGCGCAGCGTACGGTGAGCATTCCTGATGAAGGAAAACAGGAAGAGCGAGGAGGAATTGGACAAGATCCAGTACATTTGTTCTACAAAGCTAAAGACAATAAGTTTTAAACTGTATAGGATAGAAGCATAGAAGCCTTTATTATCGCCACATATGCGTTATAGCACAGTGGAATTCTTTTCTTCCCATACCCCAACTGAGGAGGTTGTGGTCAGAGTGCAGGGGCGGCTATGATACAGCGCCCCTGGAGCAGGGAGGGTTGAGGGCCTTGCTCAAGGGCCCAGCAGTGGCAGCTTGGCTTAACCAGTTGAGCCACCACTGCTCCTGTATATATGATTACATCATAAAATCTTAGCTGAATTCTGTACTAAACTGTGGTAGAACGTATGTTAAGAAAATCACTATTATTAAGCCTGTTCTCGTATATAATTCTCTTATAAACGCCGATCTCGACTCACAGCTCGACAAATAATTCCTTTTACGACGTGCTTACAATGTTTCCAGCTTGAGTGGATATTCCATGGTAATGGATTTGTTTTGCTGCTCAAACAGAGATAAGATAATCCCGAAGGAGACACTGGGAATGTTCGCCGTTTTGGGTTTTGTCTTTCTCAGGACAAAATACATGAATGGAACACGTTGTGATCAAAAGAAATAACACAGGGCTGCTTAGAAAATGAAATATTTTTTTCTCATTACTCAGTTCTATTTATAGGAACATCTAGACACATTTCCCAGCAGGAAATGAGTCATCTAGGTCCTGGATGTTCTCTCAATGTGTGGTTCAGAGATCCTCAGTCATATGACAGCATTGACAAAGTACTTCACAAGGTGCAAGGTCTCATCGTGGCTTCTTTTAGTCGTAAACAGTAGGTTTCTACAAGAAAATCTTCTGGATCCTTAGAGTTATAAAATAAAGAACCCGGTTTCAATTCAACACTTTTAATAAAGGTGACAGGAAGGTGAGAGGAACCAGAATCAGACTAGGCACCGATCGTCACCTGGGTGACGCCGGGTACTGAAGATATTATGAAGACGTTAATTGTGAATGGTGGGGTAATTACTATAGGATGGACATATTATAGTCTTTATGATCACAGCAGGTCCCATTTTTTTAGGGTATCATTAGCAGGACCATCTTTTATCGTTTCAATTTAATATGGATTTGATGTACAATTGAGTTGAATTATTTACATTTATTTCCTCCATATTACTCCATTGTAACTTTGTAAACACTATTTAAACGAGTGTACAGAATGCAACATTTAATGAAAAATTTATTATGTTGCTTGTGTTTGATATGATTTGCATGGTTGGATTTTGTGTGTGTGTGTGTGTGTGTGTGTGTGTGTTTTGTCTACTGACCTGACACAGAAGGTCTTGCACGTACCCGGCACAATTCGCATAGCCGTAGTAGTCGAAGTTGTCCATGATGCGGTAAAACTTCTTCATGAGCTCTTGGTCTCTGGAGAAGTCGCAGCAGCCGAAGTGCTTGTACATGGCGCAGAACTGCAGCTCCTGCAGCGGCTGGAACGGCGGCTTGAAGTCCAAACACTGCGGGTGACCGCGCGCAGGTGCGGAACATAACAATCCCGACAAATACAACAAAATCACACGGCGCATTTTGTTCCTTTTCAGATCATCGGATCAGAGCGTTAACCTCTCTCTTCCTGTCTCTCTCTGTCTCTCTGTCTCTCTGTCTCTCCCTCACACACACACACACACACACACACACACACACACACACACACACACACACACACACACACACACACACACACACACACACACGTGTGCGTGCGTGCGGGAGTTATGTAAGAGTCTCACTGCGCTTTCTGTCCTCACTGCACTTTGAACCTCAAAAGCGCACGGAGAGTTTGTAGTGTAAATGATCTCTGCTCTCTCTCTCTCTCTCTCTCTCTCTCTCTCTCTCTCTCTCTCTCTCTCTCTCTCTCTCTCTCTCCCATTTACTCTTCACTTTTTCCAGCAATTCAGGAGCAGAAATAAAAAAAAAAACATTTCCAACTCTCCTTAAGGAAATGTCATAAATCTATTCTCTAAAAAGTCGCCAAAATGACGCACGTTGGCGATTCGCATATTCAAACGTATCACATGAAGAAGAAGGAATTTCAGAACACTTACAGTATATAGAATATAGAATAGGAGAAAATAGAATAGATTTGTATCCGGTAGAAAATAACAAGTCATCATTTATTACTTCTAAGAAAGAGAAAGCACCACAGAAGACTAGAATAAAGTAGAGTACAGCAGAATAGGACACAATCGAATAAAACAGAGTGGAGTAGAATAGAATTGATTTTATCACATATATATTTATATATGTATATATGTATACACACACTGTATATACTGTACTGTGCAAAAGTTTTAGCCGGGTGTGAAAAAATGCTGTAAACAAAGAATGCTGTCAAAAATGGAAGCGTTAAACATTTATTTTTATAAATGAACAAAATGCAGTGAATGAACAAAAGAGAAATCTAAATCAAATCAATATTTGGTATCACCATCCTTCTTCTAGGTACACTAGCACAAGGTTTTTGAAGGAACTCGGCTGGTAGGTTGTTCTAAACATCTTGGAGAACTAACCACAGATCTTCTGTGGATGTCGGCTTTCTCACATCCTTCTGTCTCTTCATGTAATCCCAGACACACTCGATGATGCTGAGATCAGGGCTCTGTGGGGCAAAAGGTAGTAACACCAAATATCGATTTGATTTAGATTTTTCTTTTGTTTGCGCACTTTGCATTTTGACAGAAATAAAGACTCATTATTTATATTTCTGAGAGCATTCTTTGTTTACAGCATTTTTTCGCACCTGCCTAAAACTTTTGCACAGTACTGTATATACAGTCAGAAAACCTTTTAAGTAGAGCAGAGGAGAGAAAAATAGAGCCGAGTAACAATAGAGTAGAATAGAGTAAACTATAAGAGGATAGAACTGTATAACGTAGAACATATTTAAGAAGAATGGCATAGACTTTAGTAGAGATTAGTTTTTTCCCACAAATCCAGTGTTTCATCTCATCTTTAGATTTGTACCTAAGAGCTGCTGCTGTGATCATAAAGACAGTCCTGTTGTTCATCACAGGACCTTTTTTTTTCACTGTCTACTCACTGAAAATCCTTTAAACACACTGAGTACTGTTTCTACACCTGTATATCTAATGAATTATAATCCCACTTAACAAATGCCATCCAGAAAAGTTAATTAGGGATTTAAATCTACATTCGTACAGCATCTTTGTGATTTACATTACATTAACATTTACCAAACACTCTTATCCAGAGTGACTTACATTTTTTTTTATATACCTGAGCAATTGAGGGTTAAGGGCCTTGCTCTGCAGTGGCAACTGAGTGGACTGGGATTCGAACCAATGAGCTTCCGATCAGTAGTCAAACACCTTAACCACTGAGCTGCCACATCCCCCACATCTGTTGTTTACTAACAAAAAGCCAGTGAGATTTTATCTAAAACACAAATGACAGATTAACCTTTACACTGCGAGGAGTAACATCGTACGTGTTAATGCAACATCCATCGCCACAAGAGTCGTCTTCTGAAAAGCTCAATAAATAATTTATAATCTCGTTAAACAGTGCAGATTAGGCACACGAAGGGTTTAATGATTAGCTGTAATCCAGTCTGTCAAAAATAAACAACGCAGACGAAGAGCTGAGATTGGAGTCAACGTGAGAACTTTGGAGCTTCGTGTCACAGTGCCTGTGTTTAGATAAACACAGATTTGGGCAGGTATCAATATTTATTATTATTAGGTTTTAATCTGAATTGAATTGCATTTCATTTTCTACATCCTCACAGGCACGTAAATAATCTAACCTAAAAGCCCCCAGCTGTAGACTTAATACAAAACAACACATGTTGTAACTCAAATTCCTGAATTCATAAGTAGTTTGCTGAATTACTGTATAAAGTTTGTCCACTAGAGGGCGCTGGATTCACACTTTACACTCAGCTGCAGCCCATTTTATTTCCATAATGCATGAAGAACCGTTTACTAATTTGAATCACCACATTATTTAAACTGAATAATGACATTAAATGTTTACACCGAGATTGTTTTGGTTAAATCAGCGCTGTAGACACGTGTTAAAAGCATGTGGTGGAAAAAACATGTGGTAGAAGATTTCATGCAAGGATTAAAACCCAATAATGGTGTGATGGTTGTAGGCAAATAAGCAACAGACTGGTGTGAAATAAAGATTTTTGGTTATTTTACAGACAAACCATAAAGCATAAAGTCCCGTGTTCTGAAGCGTCGGAAATCTTAATGTTACAGCTTTCCCTCCGCTCACACTGGAGACTCATTCCAAGGTCCTGTATGAGTTGTTATCATAGAAGCACAAACGTATTAGAACGAAACGTTAAACTTTTTATCTGTATATAGTTACATTTAATGTTGTGGATAAACGACATGTTTCTACTTGTGCTATGAAGTCATTTAGACATTATAAATTATGTATATACTAAATAGACAAATAAATTAGACACAGAGAATATATATTTAGGCAGATATAGATATAGATATTATTATTATTATTGATATTATTGTTATTTAAAATTTTGTTTCAGGTATAAGAGCAAGGATTGGAAAGTCAGTAGGTTAGTAACATGTTAGATATATAGTTTATAATAATATTTTCATTCTAACAGCTCAATCACAGGGATTGGTTTGGCTTCATATAAACTAGAAGACTAATAACACATGTTTGAAAAATGTGTTGTTGAACAAAGTAACATGTATGATTGTGTGTGTGTGTGTCAGAGAGAGGGGGAGAGAGAGAGGGGGAGAGAGAGAGAGAGAGAGAGAGAGAGAGAGAAACAGAGAGAGAGAGGGGGGGGAGGGGAGGTGGGGAGAGAGAGAGAGAGAGATAGAGGTAGGGAGAGAGAGAAAGAGAAAGAGAGAGAGACATAGAGAGAGGGGTGGGAGATGGATGGTGGTGGTGGAGAGAGAGAGAGAGAGAGATAGGATCGATGAGACAGAGCAAGAGAGATCGAGAGAGCAGAGAGAGACAGAGAGAGAGAGAGAGAAAAACACAGAGAGAGAAAGAGAGAGAGAGAGAGAGAGAGGAGAGAGAGACAGAGCAAGAGAGATCGAGAGAGCAGAGAGAGAGAGAGAAACAGAGAGAGAAACAGAGAGAGAGAGAGAGAGAGAGGGGAGAGAGAGAGACAGAGCAAGAGAGATCGCGAGAGCAGAGAGAGAGAGAGAGAGAGAGAGAGAGAGTTTAACCATTTATCTAACCTACTAAAGCAGAACTCTTAAAGAGACACGAGCCTCGAAATTTAAACACACACACACACACGCACGCACGCACGCACGCACACGCGCGCGCGCGCGCGCACGCTCTCTCTCACATACACACACACACACACACACTCGGTACCTACCTGCTAGCTCGGCGGTTTATATCCCGGTGTCTGACCCCGTCTACAGGAGGGTGAATACGGAATAGTCCCCTGTTACAGGACACGTGGAGAAACGTCTCGGTGCTGAACGTGTCGCTGAACGTGTCGCTGAACGGTAAAGTGGTTTTATTCTCTCTCCGTGTCCGTAAAAACAAGACCAGGACATTTAATCGGATCCTAACACGATAAGTAACATAAAGTTTGTGTTTTATTTGTGTTAAATCAGGAGCGCGATAAACGTGAGATAACCGAATAGTTCGGCTTTACCGAATTGCCAGATTTATATAATTTCAGCGTTTTTTCACCATACTTATTATACACACAGGAAAAGAATGCACGATTGTACGTTTGTTAGACTCCATCGTGGTCATTATTAAGAAGTTGATTGTGAATCTGAGATTGTAAACAACGGTTTAAGTGTTTAGAAATCTCCCCAATCTGGCAACCCATAATCAGCATCCACTGCAGTGATTCAGGCTCAGTTTATTCTCACATTCTGTCCTCTTCTCTTTTTCTGCATCCTACAGGTTATGCATGACCAGTAAGTCTAATTCCATCTCACTGGACTGAATATCTGACCTTTCAGGACGAAGGATTTCAGAGATAAAAAGCAGGAGTTATCTGTGTTATTTTGCTTAACAGGTTTCCCACTTCTGGGATTTATCTTCAATGCCATGGGTGTGATTTTAGATCTACTGCATTTATGTAGGCATCATTAGACATCCTTCAGCTTCCTCTCACAGCCAGCCATCCATCCACAGAAAGGAATATGGCAAAAAATGTGACTGATGTCCCAAGGGAGGATTTAAGCACGATCTCAGACGAGGAACTCCTCCGACTCAGCAAAGATGAGCTGGTTCGAAAGCTCCGCAAAGTGGACAGCGAAAAGATCGGCCTAATGGTGGAGCATGGCAACATGATGCGAGACGTGAACCGGAGACTACAGGTTCACCTTCATGAGATCCGGAATTTGAAGGAAGTCAACCAGAAGCTACAGGATGACAACCAGGAGCTCAGGGAGCTGTGCTGCTTTCTGGACGACGACCGGCAAAAGGGCAAAAAACTGTCGCGGGAGTGGCAACGCTTCGGCAGGTACACGGCCGGCGTCGTCTGGAAGGAGGTCGGATTCTATCAGCAGAAACTGAAGGAGCTAGAGCTCAATCAGGAGACCATTGTGCGTGAGAACGTGGAGTTAAAGGAGATCATCATCATGCTGGAGGAAGAGAGGAACGGCGCCGGGTCGAGGAGCTCTATAGACAGCCAATCCAGCTTGACCAACCTGAACGGAGGAACAAATAACGTGAGGGACGTAGGGGACGGAAGCAGTACGTCCAGTACGGGAAGCGCAGGAAGCCCGGACCACCATCATGGTCACGGGCACAAACCCGTCGACGGAAAGATGGCAGCCATAAGAAGATCTATGGATGATCTATCATCCAACCATCTCCACAGGAGCATACCCAACGGACTGAACGGTAAGTGAGGCACAAATCACTGTCTGCTTTCATTAACTAGCTATTCAAGAATTCCATTAACTCAAACGACTGACCGTGTGGTCCGACGTCTCTTTAGTTCCCCGGTCACAAGTTTAGTTCTGACCTTTATGGGGTGGATTTCATCTCATCCTGTTACACACGATCTCTTATTAAATGTGCACAGTTCACTGGTGGTTATGATGGTGTGTACATAACTAGTGCAGTTAGATCGGTTTGCGAAACTTGCAATGAAGCACAGCATGTCAATTAAAAAAACGTATTACAGACTAGTGAGTTAAGAAAACTACGGACAGGCCACGCCCACAAGCTACGGCAGTAACAATCGCAATGTCCACAAGTCAAAACACAAGCAAGTAAATGTTGCGTGTTAGTGTGTGAACGTAGAGTCGCGGGATTAGCTACACAACCTGCACGCTGTCTGACTTACCTGTTGTTTTTGGTTGTTATGGTAACGGTCCATGGTTTTTTATATTTCTAAGTTTTCTTCAAAAAAAAAATAAAAAAAAAATCCAACAACACCCCAACTTTCAGTTAAATATTTATTTATTTATTTATTTATTTATTTATTTATTTATTTATTTATTTATTTATTTTTTTTTTTTTTATAACTTCTGTAATTTTTTTTTAATCATTATATTTATCGGGCATCCAATCTTCTCCCCATACACACCGTGTGTGTGTGTGTGTGTGTGTGTGTGTGTGTGTGTGTGTGTTTGTGTGTGTGTGTGAAAGCCATTTAAAGCATAGATTCTCATCAGCTTATAAAGGAACTTAACTAAGCGGATGATGTGAGATGCCTTCACTGATCTCCCAGGAGTAACCGTGGAAACGGACCCGTGGCTCGGGCTTTACTGGGTGTTTGCACATGGCCGTGAGAGACGCTCTCACACACAGCAGCCTGGCTGTACAGATGGCACTGCACTAATTAGCATGGCCTGTGAAGTCAGGTCTAATGAGGATTTAATGCTGTGTAGCACACTGTAAATTCACTCCGAGGACACACACCGAGGACACACTCCGAGGACACGCCTCGCTGCGTCACTGCGGTTATTAAACCTTTATAACCGAAGAGCTGAGCTCAGCATTTTTATTGGGTCGAACACACAGCAGTTCGTGCGTCTGTCTTTTCGCCTTCATATGAAAATTCCAGCACCTTTATTTTACTTTAACAATAAATATATTTTTTTACTTTAATTTAATTATTATTTATTTACCTAATAAACATAATAAACATAATAAAAAGGTTATTTAGATAAAAAAATGTGAAAAACCAAAATTGAGAACCAATTGGACTTTTATAAATGTTTTATAAATACTTTTATAAACGTCTTTAATGTTATTAATGTATTTTAAATAGCTTTAAAAACTACAATTTAAATGAGGTGAAAAGTTTGTAATAATAAATTTCATCCTTATAGTAACATATAAAACATCTGAAAACTTTATTTATTATTTTTATTTACGTTCTGATTATTATTCTAATGTTTATCTAATTTCCTAATGTTTTCTTTAACGTTTTAGATTTGACTCTCGGATCGTTTTTTTTCTACAGCTTTACTTTAATTAGTGTCTTTTTAAAGCGTCCAGGTTTAAACGTTAACCCGCGTTTGTTTGTGTCGGTTCCTCTCGTAGTCCCGTGTGTGCGCTGGCTGTGTTCTGCTCAGGTTATGTAACACCTCACGTGTGTTGTGTTGAACGTTTTGTGGCTGTTGCCAAACTAAAACTTTGCATGAATGCTTTGAAGAGCGTTTGTGTGTCTGCTTTTTTCCCCCTTCTGTTTGCTATGATGCAAAAAACGTGCCGTTGTGATATTGTGACGTGTAACATCAACCTTTTCCTCTTTCCAATAAATGCTCTTCCTGTGACGCTGAAGCTCTGCGATGCTTTTTTGCTAGAAAAGTAGAACAGTCTGTATGACAGTCGAGCAGCTAAAAAAATATTATTATTATTATTATTATTATTATTATTAATAACGTGCTCGTATACGTCTAATACGTCCTCGTTTCTATAGTAACCGAAAACGTGTTTTCTGTCATCTTTAACATTTCTGAAAAGAGTCTATATTCCTGTCAGTGATTTGGCAGATTGCTGTAATCTAGTCAGGAGGAGACAACAAAAAGCCTGAAGCTGTGGTCGTGTTTGAGTCCAGGATGAAGGACATACAGTATAAGCAACGTATCGTTTCTTATTCGTCGTATCGACGGATTACTTTCCCCGAAGTCGATTTCTCGGACTTTCCGGATTATTTTCTCGTAACGCACTACTTGTAACACTACAGTAATGACATAACGAGATGATTATAATTCATTAACTCATGGGTGGCAGCTAATTTCACTAAGCCTGTAATGATTTGTAACAATTACGGCATCAGACGAAGGCTAAATTCGTCACGATTCATCGTCACGTTCTGACTTCTTTTCATTTGTAGCATGCGGATTAAGACGCTTTATTTTCCCACAGCGATTTGTCAACCATTACGATTTGTAATTTATCAATTAAATGACACGGCATAAATATTTAACAGCAGGGTTTCCCGCAGAAAATTTGTTAGTTAAGGCGTTAGGGTTCGGCGGGTGGGCGGTGCTAGCGGCGGGTGGGCTGGGAAATGATCTGATCTCAGGTGCACAGCCCTCTTGACAGGTTGTCAACAAGATTTAGATCAAGGGCTCTGACTTTATGAAGTTTTGAGGCAAAGTTGGCTATTTGTAGCTAACTTTTTATTCTCTCTTAACTGGAGCGCAAGTTCCAGCTGAAGAGAAGCAGCTCCATAGCGTGATGCTGCCACCACCATGCTTCACCGTTGCTTTCACCTGTGTTCTTTGCACGAAATATATCTTTTAGTTTTCCCATTTAGAGCGACCGTATATATATATATATATATATATATATATATATATATATATATATATATATATATATATATATATATATATATAAGTCCTGTGGAATTCAGACCGGCTTTGTCCTATCACTCTACAATCAGAGCTGCTGTTATCAAGAACATTTAAGTCCTAGATATGAGCAGAAACCTGTAGGTGAAACTCACTCGACAGGTCAGAGACAAAGAAATGCCAGTTTCAGGAAGGACGAAAGACCTAAAAATAACACACAACTGAGCGCAATGCTTAATACAATGCATGTTACAAAAGAAGCCTTTATGTGGTTTGAGTACAAGGTCTTTATTCCGTATATAAGTGCAATTGCACTTTGGTTCATCTGGCGACGGGGCAACTTTTTATCTGTGGTATAAAACCATGTGTGGAATTCTTTGCATGCTCCGTTTATGTCGCCGTCTTATCTTCACAGGCGGAGAGGACATTACCTGCAACGGGGCATGTCTTCTTCTGTTTTTACAACGCCAGCAACTTTCAAATAATAATAACACCACCCACTAAAGTCAACAAGCTTCCTGTCAGGCAGAGCACGGCGCTGATACAGCGATTTCTCGCCGCAATTTAAAGCCTGTTGTGAAACTCTGACAAATGCGTCACTGGGAATAAAAGACAAAACTTTCCATAGCAACATGAATACAGACTGAATTAGGAGGAAATTTAGAGCTAAACTCTACAGAAAAATGGCACTTCTGACACTGGAGACTCCTTCCATGATTGGCAAATAAAAATTAAATCTTTTACCATATCATATATATATACGTCTTGGTGAACGAGCCGTTGCTATAGAAACTTGAACAAATTCAACTCAACGTACACTACCGCCAGAGCCGCTGTTAGAATCTGTTAACTAACACCAAATAAAAGTATAATCAAACTTTTCAGTTTATAAAACCAATCTCTATGTATATCGTGATCCATATCATGAAAAAGTATCGCAATATGATTTTGTAGTCATATTACTTGTTTCTTAGATTTAGAAGCTTTAAAGATTCGTTAGCGGTTTCTTTTGACACGTAAAACCGCGATTCTCCCCGCTGATGACAAAATGCAGAGCTCCTGCAAACAATCTGCATGTAAGAGAATACACCGAGGGGTCACGCTGGGGTCCCGGGTACACCGTTCGCCTTTCCCATGAGTCGAAAGAACCTCACGTTGTTCTCTCATGACCTTTCATCATCATCGGGCCTTTTGAGTCATGCAGTTAATCCAGTTTATGGCCATGACACATTTAAAAATGGCTTTTAAGGCTCATCTGTAGGAACATCAGTTTGTGTGTGTGTGTGTGTGTGTGTGTGTGTATGTAGTAGGCTATAATTATCGCAATTAAATTAGCGGAGTAAACGTCTCATTGGTCTTAACGACATTCGTCGTGATTTATCTCGTTCGTCTGAAAAGTCCTTCAGCCTCAAAAGTGATAAAAGTAATTGAAATTGTACGCTTGGGAATTCTGTTTGTCAGATTAACCAGCGCCCAAGCGTTTATCTCCGCTTGTTGTTACTTGTTTAGTCACGTTTTTTTTTTTTCTTTTTTTTTGAAAGACACAGTCAAAGATATTTGATACGGAGTGTGAGTTTCCTCAGCCACAAGACAGAACCTCCATTGAAAGCAGATCGCTAAATATTTAGTTTAACGAGGTTATTGCGTACGCCCTGCTGTTGTGGACCGCCTCGTTAAAAAAAAAAGAAGAAAATTATAATAATCTGACAAAGGAGTGCACTCTCTGTGAGGTTGTTAGGTGGTCTTGCCAGAGTTGGATTTAAATGGCCCTGTAATTGGGCCCTCCCTGACTCATTGCCTCAGGCTGTTACTAACAGCTCTCCTGAGACAACAAACCCTAGAACCACTTGTCAGAGCTCATGAATCTCTGAGCGATGGACTTCTCCAGAACGTCCGTATACAAATCGGACAGCTTTCCAAGCTCGCCGTTCTGACGAGAAACGACTCTCTCTTCGTATAAGCTTTCCTATACGTTTTTTATTAAGATGCAAATTTGAACAAGGTGATCTGCTCCAGCTTCTTTTAGCCAACGAAAAAATCCCACGGTCCGCCTGTTGTGTGACCAGGACGCTCTTGGCCCACATTGTGATTCTCTATCGCTCTCTCTGTGGAGTGATTTGTGGCTCTGAGAAACGACGAGGGAACGTCGTCGCGGTGATAATGCTCATGCTTGTTGAGGTCTGGAGGTCTGGACAGTATCCAGATCGGTAGCAGGAGATAGCTAGCTGTTGGAGGTTTGATGATACAGATTCCTGAGAATGTGGCCAGGATTTTCAGTCCTTAGCTTACTTTAAGTATTTAAAGTTATATAGAAATAGTAAAAATTATTTTTTTTTTAACCAATGGTAGATGGTGTGGAATGTTTATTCATGTTCACTGTCTTTTAGATGATATCAATAACGCAATTCCGAACATTGTTTATGAGGGGTTTAAAGACGTACGAAGGAGATCTTTAACTTTTAAGCGAATCAGAAAATAATATAATCAAATTTGTTACATTTTTACAGGCGGTCGGTGGAGTGATCGGTGCATAAATGTTTTCAAATCGTCACGTTTTTTTCCTAAGTCGTAGCACGTCGAACGTAATAATTTAGGTGGAGTTTAAAGCCGGGATCGGACAGATCAAACTTGGACCGGACATCTGCTAATGCTGAATGGACAAGCTTGGAGATTGCTGGTGTTGGCACCGTTGGCATTAATTCAGAAAGTACATGTGTAACACTTGCGTGATCGCACGCGATAGGAATTTGCAACTCGTGTAACCTTGCGGATGGTTTCGTGGTTAAATTAGCGTGATTTGGAAGCGATTTAGAACGATACGTGTGATGCTAATGGTATTTCCTTGGTTGATATAAACATCCTCTTTTCTTATTTTTTTATTTTTTATTTATTTGTTTTTTTACAAATTCGGTTTCTAAAGAAAGTACAGAGATCTTTGCAGAAGGCTGGTGGACCTGGAGTTTCTACATTCCCCAACAACAATAAAGGAAGTTCTGCATGGTTTCGTCGTGACTGGACCGAGATTCAGGTCATGAATTCCACAGCTTTCTGCTGAAGCGCCTTCCGTGCTGGTCGGAGACTGGTTAAGCCTGTCTCAGAGTCTGTGGAATTTTTAATCAATTTCATTCATCACGACCCATGAAGTAGTGAGACGGAGGGGTAGAAAGTGATGCCTTTCAGGCATAATAAAACGTTTAGAGTGAGGAGCCTTCGGGGCACTTATCTGCGTAATATTACGGCGTAAAACGAGGGCGCAAGAAGTTTATGGGGTGTGATGAAGGCGTACAGAGAGGAAGCTTTTGTTAGTTGTGTAATATGTGGGAGAATAAAATTCAGGCCTTCGGAATTGTCGGTTAAATATAGGGGTAGGTTTGGGACCTTTTGAGTTACAGCCCTGGAATAAGCTTGGAGCATCGAAAAGGCAGCATTTGAATCCTGGGGAAAGAATTAAGTACACTAAGGGATACAAAAAGAAATCACTGGGTTTGGGTTTAGGTCTGATCAAGGTGAGACTTGACTTATGGGGTAAGGTGATGGGGTATAAAAGAGATATCTGGCGTAAGATGATAAGATGGGGAAACTGACTGTTAAGACCAGGGGTCAGCAACCTTAAACACTCAAAGAGCCATTTGGACCCACTGCATATATCGTTTTTTACCTTTATGGAAAGTAGAGAAAAAACTGTAGTGTGTTGCATTTATGAAATCGATGAACTGCTACCGAGTAAACGAAATTTTATTTCTGCAGGCAAACAAAAATATTTTGAGCAGTTTGGACTAACCTTAACAAAACAATTTTCAAATAAAATGTCCAATGTCTAATCGAGTCCTCTTCGTATTCGTGACCTCAAAATTTTAAAACGCCGGCTGCAGCAAACCAAAAATGTGTCTGCTTCTGTGCGTCGGACTTTGCAAGTCGGTGGTTATGACGCATATTTTGAGCGACAAAAAAATGAAACATGGTTTATTTTAATGTTACAAGAGCATCATAATCTTAGAATTTCATTTAAAAAAAACTAGCTAACTATAAAATAAAACAAATTTAAATTAAATATTTATTTTCCAAATCTACAGGGAGCCGCAGCAGAGGGATGAAAGAGCCACTTGCGGCTCCGCAGCCGTGGGTTCCCGATCCCTGGTTTAGACGAATAAGCAAAATGCATCTAGCCCTGGACTAAAAAGCAGGGTTTAAAATAGAAGGGACGAAAGAGGTACCATTGGGTTCTGGGTAAACCCGGAAGGGTAGAAAGCGCTACCTTTTGGATTCTGGGATAATCTTGAAGGGTAGCAATAGGTAGCATTTGGGCTATGGTGTTCGACTGTTTATTAGGGATTCTGGCATAAATTATATCTGTGGCAAAAGGGTTGTTGGGTACAAAGGAAGTCTAGACATCTGCACCCAAAGTGGATGTGGGACAAGTGGCATCTTTTGGTTTCTGATTTAAATTCACAATTTAAAAATTTAAATTAAATTTAAGATGGAGGTACGTTTCAGACCAGGTTGGAGTGCTGGTCTCTACAAGGTCAACGATCATCTTCGCTTTCTTCTTTACCGCGCAACTCGGTAAACATGAGCTCAGCAAAAAAACTTACGGGCTAAGCGTCCTTGAGGACTATAAGGCATTGATTTCATTTTCCCTCCATCGTCAAATGGAGGAATTATATTATCAGATCTATTTCGATGCTCTTTTACAGGATCGTGTCCTTTAATTTGATCCACTCAAACTAAACGGATCGAATGCAATTTTATATTTTACAGATGACTCCGTCAGCAGATTTTATTTTTGTCTTGCCTGGTGTTTGTCTCCTATGCCGGATTGTAGATGGATCTTCTGTGTAAGCCCGGATCTCCGTTCATGTAGTTTTAAGTACAGATTTGTATGTCAATGATCGACAAGTGGCAACACATTTGTATTTGGCCACTAAAGCAAGCAATTGGCTCGTGTTAGGTCAGCGTTTAGCTTCTGTTTTAAATCTGAAAATCCGTTAATCCGTCACCCCGCCTCTTCCTACCTTTCACCGTGTGTATATGTCTTTATATGTCGCACATGTCCATGCTTGTGATGCAGTAACTGCTGACTCAGATGGTGAGAAATTAATCAGGTCGGTTAAAGACTTACTCTTTTAACTTTGGATGTCCCACGGACTCAAGCCGTGAGCTTTTGGACCGTTTTTTTTTGGGGGGGTGGGGGGGGGCGCGTTCTTGACATGGTTTAACTTTGGGGTGGGGGTGGGGGGTGGGGGTTGTCACCATCTGTGGGCTATGTCTGTGGTGCAGTAAGAGGTATCATTTGAGCCCTATGGCCCTAAGATGGAAGTGTAGAACAGTCCATGATTTTGGGGGGGGGTTGGAACATTGATACAGACCGAAGACGTGCATTTTTACACTCTTGGGCAAGTTTAAGAAGTGAGAAGAAGTCGTATCCATGTTCTAAAATGGGATTGAGGTACCCAAAAAAAAGTATTTTGAGATGTATGGGAAGCAAGACCTATGTTTTAAGCACCAATATAAGTTAGTGTAGGAACCATTTTTTGGATTCTGGAGTGAGATGAAAGAGAATCGATCCGTTTTTGCCGTACTCGATTCGCAAAGGTCTTTTTAGATACGTTTGGTCCTTAAAGTTTAATGCTGAGTCAGGACACTTTGCTCTTCCACTTTTCCACTTAGAAAAAAAAAGTTTTGGACACCTACCCCCACAACGGTCAAATACCAGAAGTGGGGAAGTGGGGATGTTGAGGCTGTGTGTTGTCTTTAGGGGGTCTGAGAGTGGCTGAGTACCGCTGGTTTAGACCGGGGCCATCTGTCCACCCGCATTGTTCAAAGCACAAAGGAGGAAGGGGTATTCAAAGACCACCGCCAAGAATGGAGCCATAACGTCATCCTATTTAGACGCGAGCTCATTCGTCATTGGGCTTATTTCTATCTCTCTTTCTCTTTCTCACTTGCTCTCTTTTCCTCCGTTTCTTTATCTCCCCACCAATCCCATCACTGCTTTTATTTTTCAAAGTCGTCCATGCGTCAAAGAGCTGTTATCACCAACTATTTGAAAACGGGGGGCGGGGGGGAGGAGGAGGGGTCTGTTTTGCTGATAAGAAGCAACCTTTTAGGCTCCTGACATTCCCTTACTCTTTCCATTAGCCTTCTCACGTCTCTCTGCCAGGTCTACGTAGGCTTTAGTGAGTGCTGCTCTACTATTCTCGGTGCTCACTATGCCATTTTGCTTATTTGTTAAGCTGAGGTTTATCCCGGTGGGTTACATAACCGCACACATTTCCTTCAGGAATGCTCAGCGTTCTGTAACGAGATAAAAAACAATCTCCAGGCGTTTCGCGGTGCTCAGCTGAGGTCTGCTTTGGGCCGGGCCAAGTTTGTAGGATGCACATGATGAGAAAGCACGTGAGGGGAAAATCTAACACCATCATTCTGGTTTGCTGTAAAAGCCAGGACATGCTTTAATGAAACGTTTTAGCTTCAGTGGACCGGGCCTTGGTTTAGCATTAGACTCAGTTCAGTTCTTTTTATAAGCAAACTGAAGGTTTAAAATCTTTTAAAGAAGGTTTAAAGAACGATTTTTCATTACTTCTGGTCTTCACAGACTCTATGTTAAATAGACGAGGTGTCATTTCATTCCTTATGACCAAGGAAACGTGATTTAAATATAAAAAACCAGGTTCAATCTTGTTTCATCATCTGTTTGGTGCCATTGTTTTTGGAGTGCATTTACTTTTGTTTTGTTTGAGGTTTAAGAGCTTTTTACGTTTATGTCTCACTTGGCTTATAAACCAATTCTGACCAATATATCAGTATATATTTAAATGAAAATAGTAAAAATGAACCAAACAAGGGGGCACGGTGGCTTAGTGGTTAGCACGTTCGCCTCACACCTCCAGGGTTGGGGGTTTGATTCCTGCCTCCGCCTTGTGTGTGTGGAGTTTGCATGTTTACCCCGTGCCTCGGGGGTTTCCTCCGGGTACTCCGGTTTCCTCCCCCGGTCCAAAGACATGGACGGTAGGTTGATTGGCATCTCTGGAAAATTGTCCGTAGTGTGTGAGTGAATAAGAGTGTGTGTGTGTGTGCCCTGCGATGGGTTGGCACTCCGTCCAGGGTGTATCCTGCCTCGATGCCCGATGACGCCTTTAGGTTGTTAAGATTTGTTACTGGATTAGCGTTCACTGAGTGCTTTCTCTGACTGGCGGTGAAGTTAGTCGAGCCCCTCGACACGTCCTAACCAGACGTTTTATTTCAAAAGGCAATATGTCAACGTACAGATACAAAGCTCAGACCCCGAGCCTCATTAGGGGCACTTTAGCGTGTTGTGGCTGGATAGAGGGACGTACGGTTCATTCACACATGACGGATTGCATTCAACCTGCAACCAGATAATATATTATAATATCATTAATAAAAATAATTTAAAAAATTGCAGCATTATAGCCATCTTTCTTGCTGTCAAATATTCCATTCTGATTGGTTCAGAAGGCGTTGATTCGATTTCTAAAGCAGCAGTTAGTGCAGTTATAAACCACATGATTAGATTAATAAACCGTTTCCATAGTAGCAGTGTAACTGTTTTATTAACTATAAGAGAGAGAACGACTTTTTGTGTTTTGGAACCGTTTCACAACATTAAATGTAACTATAAATGGATAAAAAGCTCGGGGAAACTGTTAGCGTCGACCGAATGGTGTAAGAGAAATAAGAGCCAGTCCGACTGCATCATTCCGTTCCGTGTTTTATTCCTTTTTTAACATCTTCCCATTATTTTGTGCAGATAAATGATGAGGTTTGGCTGAACTATAATGTTTCAACATACCTACTTGCAAAAGAAAAAACAAATCTTGGCAAAAGAAGTAGGTCTTTCAGGGAGTTTTGCCTCTCCGGACTGACAGGTACGCTGTGTACCGAGGCATTTCAGGAATTTGCTCAAACGGTAATTGGACATCAATGGTATCAACCCCGAATGTTTCTTTCAACAGCCTCCTATTTTCCCGACTGAAGTCTGTCCAAGATCTCCCCATAACCTCCGAGTGCACAGCCGAAGGAGCACGAACACGCGCCCCGCTTCCATAGGAGTCATGCGGGTACTTGTACGTCGCCTACACACACCGTTCTGTCGTGTCTTGATGTTTTCACAACCATCTTACTTTGAAATGAAATCAATTACAAGACTGATAACAAAGAAAAAAAAACACAACTTGGCACCAGAGGCGTGTCTTCCGTTCCGATCGGCTCGAGTACCTGGCAATAAACGAGTGAGTAATGGAGTACTCAAATTACCAGTTTGTAGGGTGGGAACTTGTTTGTTGATCTTGTTGCAACAAGTCAATTTAGCCAGAAAAAAGGTCCCACCCCATTTCCTTCACTTCCTCGCCTGAAGGCTTCACGATTTGTGATGAAATATGAAGATTTAGAATTGTTCACCAATTGTACTCTCTAACATGTCGGGGGGAGATATTTTTTTTTTTATAACGGCATGTCCCGACATCTTTTATTCCTCTTTCATCACCGTAATTTGCCAAGGATCGCAGTTTATGTGCTTTAGGACGCATTGAACTTATCATTTCAATCCATTTAGAGTAACGATTGGATTTGTGTAACATCCTGTTACGGTTTGCGTTCGAACGGCATTCGCGGCCGTTTCCTCCGTTGTCCCGTTTTGGATAAGAATCGTAGCTAGTCATGTTACCGTAAACTCAAAAATTGTCACAATGTACGTTATGAGATTTATTGTGAATGTTGATTTAAAGATTAAAGAAATTTCACAATTTTAGTAAAATAAATAAATAAATAAACAAACAAACAAATAAATAAATAAAATTACCAAAAAATGATAAAACAACAAGTAAAAAGCAGACAAGAATGACGACACCACCGGCGCTCTGATTGTTCCTGCTATTCACACTCATTTAGCATGAAAGACGTGTATCTCAGCCATAGAGAGTCAGCCGTATGGGATATCTGAAGGAGCTGATTCGAAAATAGACAGGGGAATGAAAAGCGAGGCAGAGCGCGAGGCAGAGCGCGAGGCCGGGAAACACACGAGCGAGACACACGGCATACCGAGGTATTGATAAGAACGTATCCTAGCAACAAGCGTCAGTGTTTGACTAAAGGGTTTGTCTGCTCTTTAGTTCTTACATGCCGGGCGTCTTCACTCACACACAGAACTCTTCACAAGAAACTTCCAAGCCACTGGGAAACTAATAAAAAGTGTTTTTTCTCTCAGAACGAAAATACGTTATGTTGTTCACGCTCATGTGAGAATCCCAAACCACAAAGCACAGATAAGACGCAGTTCCCGCTCATGAGTTCTGGCTCATTTAAGATCAATTCGTTCAAAGGTTTCGTGTCAGATTATCTGATGAAGATCCTCTAACGATAGACCTATAAAAGCACAATAAAAGCAAAGCACGGCACAGGAAACGGCTAGGTCGTCTTCGTATCGGTGGATTTTCTAACCTCAATCTAAACCTCAGACTTATCATACTAGCGCGACGCCGCTTTGCTCCGACACTCAGGAAACACATTAGTGTGTTTTTTTTTTTACTTTGCGTGTTTTCGCCATCGGTAAGCATCCCGGAGTGAGACTGTTTTCACTCCCGTTAACGTTTCTAAATGATCCTTGAGTACATTTTCCACACTTTTACACATACATGGTTTTACCTCATGACTGACTGGGATTTTTGCCTTTCAGATAAATCGATTCATCCGTGCTACGTCGTGGCTCTGCCCATTCCCATCCCCCCGACTTATTGATCGCCGTGTCCGCTTTTGTCGTCCATTTTAATTCATCACTCAGAGAGAAATGATGCAAACGAATCTCACCCGAGCGCTAAAAGCACACGACGCGCTCCATTTCGAGACGCAGCTGTTTCACAAGGATAAATAATATAAATAATAACGTTTTGCCAGACACATGTCTCTCTGTTTGTGCACGGCTTTGAGAAAAACAGATCTCGCTGCCATCAAACACAAGTTAGTTTTGGTCGCTTGCCTGTATTGTGTGTGTGTGTGTGTGTGTTTGTGTGTGTGTGTGTGTGTGTGTGTGTGTGTGTGTGTGTGTTTTGGTTTGTTTTGCACAGCTAGAACTGGAAGGAGATTTCCCAGACACAACGTCTTGTTTGATCTGAACTCGTGGTCATTCTGGGATTTATTTTATTTTATTTATTTATTTATTTATTTGCGGAGTGTTGTGAACGTGACGCAATGCAAACGATTCTCTAATCTGATCGGTGCCGTTTTATTGGCGTAATTTTCTATTACAGCAGCTGGCTGTAATTCTAAAACGTTTTAAATGGAAGGATTTATTTAAGGAGTCAACGTTTTTTTTTTTAAATGTAAGGAGTCTCCGGTGTCAGAGGTAAAACCGTGAGGTAAAGAAGTAAAGTTATCGTGTGTCGTGGACGTTCAACAGCTAACTCTGCTTCATCGCACCACCCCGATGACCCTGTTGATTATTTTCCTGTAACCGCATGTCTGTTCATCGTTCATTTCAGACAGGAAAAGAATTTAAAATATGTAACTGCTATGAAATAGTCAAAACAGACCAGAGCTCGTTTTTCATCGCAGCATTTTTCTCATACCGACTAGCGAGTTACGCAAGACTCAGTGGAACTTTGTATTTTTTTTTCTCTCTTAGTAATCATGTCACGTGATTCACCGTACTTCATTTCCTGTAGTCGATAAAGAAGTGTTTTTTCTCCACCTGAGCTCTTCACGTGTTAGATAGCAGAGCTGACAAGCCCGAGACGCCGTATCTGCTTTAGCTTACACCGAATCCGACTGCTAATCTGACTGCCGTGAGGTGACGAACTGGGTGTGTGCCGGCGACATGTCAGTAAATCAGTCAGGAAAAGCAAACATACATATCGTTCAAATTAGACTGTATGTAAAGTTAAAGAAGCGGTTTGTAATTTTGCGGCCCGTGTGACGCAGACAAAAGTACACGGAAAGCTCAAATAACGGAGATCTAAAGCTAGCCTGGTCTCAGAATCGAGTGAAAACTTTTCTTAGCTATCGTCCACTTCTTTGAAACGATTGTAAGAGCTTTAGAATTGCCTCCAAAAAAAAATAAATAAATAAATACACACCGCACCTTTAAAATCAGCACAATCCACCTTAGGTGTGCTGAATAAACACAAATGTACTTATTTCAAGTCTGAGCATCTTCCTGGATCATCTTCCATCATCCGTCTCTTCCTCCGTGTCAGATGATCACAGGTTTCCAAGGAGACGGAGGATAAAACGGCGTCGGTGTTTAAACCGACTTCAGGACCTCACGGCTCGTTAGCTCGACGTCGTATCTCAGAGAGTCGTGTTACGGTCTCATAGACTGGACACGGCCGTATCCATTTACTCCCTAATCGTGTTGCCTTCTGTTCTGCTCTCGCTTCTTTTATCCTGTATGAATGCAACACTCTGAGAACCAGGAACCACTCAGAACCAGGAATCAGGATAGGAGTCGACTGAATCATTATTCCACATGACTCTCGATTCTGATTCTTTAACAAATTCTTCCGCCACAGATCGAGTGAGTATTAGCACACTCGATCTGATACGTCATCGTTTCTATGGTAACACAGAACTGTTTATTTATTTATTTATTTATTTATTTGTTTGTTTGTTTGTTTGTTTGTTTGTTTATTTGTTTATTTATTAACAAAGATATAAATGAAGCTGTAACATCAAAAGTACGATGTGTAGAATTTATTTGCCTTTTCGTCAAAGGTAACTTCCATAAGACATTTGTTTTGTGCCTGATTAACTTTTTCCACTACCCCTGCCTGGCGCGGTGCGGCACGGTGCGGCGTGGCTCTTCTCCACAGCCCATAATAAAGTGAGATCTAGTGCAGCTCTGACAGAACGAATCAATTTGCCTTGTTATTACAAAACACACTCTGCTTCCAGTTAACCCGATTAAATCAGAGCGAACGGAGAACTAACGGATAACCCGAGCCCAGCCGCCTCTCACAGCGCCGCTCCATGTTCAAACTCATCAGCGTACGTTTACAAAAGGTCAGTGGAAAGCAAGGCTCGCTCGTCTAAACAATAGGAAGTACGAGTTCGGGGTCGATTTTTACCCGCAGGGGGAATGAAGCTGTTTCTGGCTGCTGTTATTTCAGAATGCTGTGTGTGTGTGTCTGTGTGTGTGTGTGTGTGTGTGTGTGTCAGTCATATTCTTCTTTCCCGTCCGTCTCTCTCTCTCTCTCTCTCTCTCTAGTTTCTTATGTCTTTTCTGTCTCTATCTGTCTTTCTTGTGTTATATATCTGTCTGTAGCTCTTTCTCTATACTCTCTCACTCTCTGTCTCTCCCTCTCTCTCTCTCTCTCTCTCTCTCTCTCTCTCTCTCTCTCTCTCTCTCTCTCTCTCCCTCTCTCTCTTAGACCCTGCAGCTATTTTATCTACAGGATAAAGATTTGTTGACATTCGGATGCTCCCACAGGCCGTGTAACACGAGCAGACGCTCTATCGCTCTATCTCTATCTATCTATGTTTCTCTCTCTCTCTCTCTCTCTCTCTCTCTCTCTCTGTCTCTTTCTCTCTATCTCTCTCTTTCTCTCTCTCTATCTCTCTCTCTGTCTCTTTATCTCTCTCTCTCTCTCTCTCTCTCTCTCTCTCTCTCTCTCTCTCTCACACTCTTGCACTTTAAATGTCACGGCGTGGGAAAAAGGAGATTTAAGAGTTATGAGGGTTATTAACGTGCTCTAAATCATCACTCTGCATCACGAGTTTATCGTTCCGTAGCGTTCTCTGCACGGCACGTCCATCTGATAAGCTACAATAATCACATCTCCGTCCTCATTCGGTGACATTTCCTTAATGAAATAAAGCCGCAGGAGGAAGCAGTAGAAGCAGAGGGATGGAAGTGAAGCCTCTTTTAATAGGAATCAGTGCAACAATACAAAATCTACGATGACCTTAAATACTGCTCAGGAAGTTTTCTCCTGTGTAACAGACACACTGTGTACTTTTTAACACAGCGGAGGACATTTACTCCTTTTTTACACTCGCTTTTTGTATCACTGAGCGAACAGACGATTGTGTTGTTCATTCGGTGGTGAGACGTGTGTGTTTTTCTCTCACACTCATAAACTCACACAGAATTTGAGCTGCTTATGAACACGAGAGGTCAGAGAGCAGAAATGGGTTTGATATCAATGTTTACTCTGAAGATTTCTTTTATGAAAGAGAAAATTTCCTATGAAAGAGAGACTAAAAAAAATAGATAGAGAGAGAAGGAAGGAATAGTGAGACTGAAAGAATGGCAGGTCACAAAAAAGAGGAAGAAAGACTGAAAGAATGGAGAGAAAAAGACTGAAAGAACAGAGAGAGAGATACCGAGAGAGGGGAGGGGGGTCGAGAAACACAGAAACAGTGGGAGAGAGAGAGAGAGAGAGAGAGAGATAGAGAGAATGACTGAAAAAAAGAGAAGGAATAGAGCGACACAGAAAGGGAGAGAAGGAAGGAAGGAATAGTGAGTTAAATAATACAGGGACACAGAAAGAGAGTGAGAAAGACTGAAAGAAGAGATAGAGAGGAGATAGGGAGGGAAGAAAGGAAGGAATAGAGAGGAGATAGGGAGGGAAGAAAGGAGGGAATAGAGAGATAGAGAGGAGATAGGGAGGGAAGAAAGGAGGGAATAGAGAGATAGAGAGGAGATAGGGAGGGAAGAAAGGAAGGAATAGAGAGACAAAGAATAAAGGTCAACAAAAAGGGAGGGAGAAAGACTGAAAGAATAGAGAGAAGGAAAAGAAACAGTAAGAGAGAGAGTGAGAGAATAAACACACAGAGAGAGAGAGAGAGAGAGAGAGAGAGAGAGAGAGATCTTGTACCACAGTTAATGATTGATATGAGCTGGAGCTGAGCTTGTGCAATCTGACCCTCAGCTCCTCCACCTCCTTTCACAGGAAGTCGCCGTAACGAGACCTCTGAGTGTCATTGGAATCAGGCTTGTGTGAGAGCTGTCAGTCACAGAAACACCAGGCGCGTACGGGAGACGCTTCCTGAGCGTTTATCTTCTTGACCAATCCAGTTCCAGTTACCTTTTCAGGACAAATCGACGTCATGTTAATACGAGGTGTTATTTCTGTACCTGCATCTAAACCTGCGTCTAAACTCCAGGGTCAAGGCCAAGACCTGGGATATACAACTCTTATCTAGTCATAAAAATACTCTGTGACTTGTGAAAGCAGATTTCAGACCGAATGCCTTTGAGACATGCAGGTACATCTTGTTAAGAACATAGCTGGGGCGGGGTTTTATTAGTAGTAGAATTAATTTTACTATTATCATAGATTTTGTTACGTTTTACATTTACGGGATTTACCAGACGCCCTTATGCAGAGTGACTTACATTTTCATTTCAATTTATACAACTGAGCAATTGAGGGATAAGGGCCTTGCTCAGGGGCCCAGCAGTAGCAGCTTGGTGGACCTGGGGTTTGAACCCATGACCTTCCGATCAGTAGTCCAACATCTTAACCACTGAGCTCCGACGTCCTACAAAATGGCGCTCGGTTTATAGTTAAAAACAAATAAGTGCTTGGCCCCCTGAATCGCTCTCTGTAGCTTTAATACGGACATTTAGAAGCAGGGGGGCACAGTGGCTTAGTGGTTAGCACGTTTGCCTCACACCTCTAGGGTTGGGGGTTCGATTCCCGCCTCCGCCTTGTGTATGGAGTTTGCATGTTCTCCCCGTGCCTCGGGGGTTTCCTCCGGGTACTCTGGTTTCCTCCCCCGGTCCAAAGACATGCATGGTAGGTTGATTGGCATCTCTGGAAAAATTGTCCGTAGTGTGTGTGTGAGTGAATGAGAGTGTGTGTGCCCTGTGATGGGTTGGCACTCCGTCCAGGGTGTATCCTGCCTTGATGCCCGATGACGCCTGAGATAGGCACAGGCTCCCCGTGAACCGAGTAGTTCGGATAAGCGGTAGAAAGTGAGTGAGAGCTGCAAGAAGCGATTTAGGGGGCCAAGCACTTATTTTTATTTTTTAAATAAACTGATAACACACGTCATTTGTTATGAAATGTAAACATTTAAGAAATTCTATCTCAGTTATCTACACCAGCTGTAACCATAGCAACCATCAAATAATGTATGCAAAGTGTTTGGCATGTCCTTTTAGACATTGAAGAAGATACCAAACCTGTTTAATTTAATAGTTCGATTGGACCATGAGTAGATCAGAAGAGTTGGGATCGGATTTTATACGCCGTACTCTAAAAGGGAATTTTTTTCTTCTTCTTCTGATCGTTGAGTTAAACTCAACCCGACTGTTTTCCGGTGAGGCCCAAGGATCAGTCTCCACACCTTCTCCTCAGATCTGATGGATTCAGTATGTAGTGCAATCAGAGAGCTCGAGTTGTGGACACCGCTGACTGAATCCAGGCCAAGTGAAAGTCGCACAGCTTCAGGTTTCAGGAGGAAATGCTTAACACCGAAGAGAGAGAGAGATAGAGAGAGAGGGAGGGAGAGAGAGAGGGAGAGGACGGCAACAATACACCACTGTTTATTCAGCCCCGCTTCCACATCTTGAATTCATTTAATTGGATCCTGGGCCTCCGTCATTCCTCTGCGCCGTCCACGGGCGGGACGTTTATTTTTACAGTATATACGTTCACGTATGATCTCAGCATCGGGTCGGATAGCGGCGCTAACGAGAGTTTTATTGAATCCAGGACTGGAGTTTGATGGAAAGCTGCAGCTTGATGTGGAAAGGAGTTTCTTTTTATCCTTTTTTGCGTTGATCTGAATTCTGAATTTCTTTAAACTTCTTAAGAAGGGACATAACTGCTGTTTACCGAGTAATCGGCAGCTTTACGCAACGATCCTTTCTATTTGTGTAATCGTAATCAATAATCTTGGCACCAACGGCACCAATCGACCCTGTTATTGAGATACGATACGAGATCTGTTATTATATATATATATATATATATATATATATATATATATTTACATAGATTTGTTCATTCCTTAAAGGTGGGGTCTTCGTTGTTTAAGAAATGCTTCAGAAAAGAAACAAAAACAAAACTAACATGTAGCCAATGAGCAGAAAGGGGTGGGGCTTGTCAATATGGGCGGAGAGAGTGTTCAGTGCGCATGTGTGACATTAGCGGAAAGCGGTTTTAACATTGACATGGAGGATAAAACAAAGAAAGAGAAGAAAGACTTACGATAAGGACAAGAAGTAGGACGTGTTAATATAGGATCAGCTTTCCAGCGCTGGAGAGAACTGAAGGAGCAGGAAGTTGGCCACATATTCACAGGTTGGAGTTTCCCGAGTCAATAACTCCTGAGCTAAACGCTGTTACTACACAAATAACACCTCTTTTCTATCGTAGTAATGTAGAGAGGCAGCTATGTGATATGTGGCCAACTTTACTTAAGACGCCGAGGCGCTTTTTTCCTTCTTGATAGGTGAGTAACGTTGGTTTTGCTTTGTTACACAGAACTAATATATGCCTTTGTCCTTTACATCATTATGCTTGTGTGGCATTTTTGCTTGTTTGTTTATCTACAATCGTATCGTTCTTCCCTTCAGCTATGATAAAGACACGTTTCTTTCTGTTAGTCGCCTGGGTTACGTATGTATGTGTGGGCGGAGCTATCGATACAGGGGTGGGACCCGTTTGGGTTAGGGGCGTGTTTGTTTTGGTGATTTCAAATGTCAACATTGGTTTTCAAACAACAGAGACCCCACCTTTAAGTTGATTAATGTAACAAAATTAATCATGTATTAAACAGTTATAGTACACATTGGATACAAGAAAAAGTCTACACACCCCTGTGAAAAAATGTTTGTAAAATAAAAAAAAAAAAAACAAACAAACCTAGCGATATGAACATCTATAGCATCTATTTTTTTTGTTTTTGTGATGATCCATATATTACTCCATGTAATGGTGATGATGGTGGTACTCTAAAAATAGATGATCTGAGAAATATTTCTTCTAATAAACCTTTTCTTCCAACTTCCTTTACAATGCTAATCATCCAGGCGGTATCTAGCATGCCGAGTTTAACGGCAGTTCGTGCCGAGCAGGAGGAACAAAAGCGCACTGCCGTAAGTAGGTCACGGCTCCGATACAACACGAGACGTGATGTGATGGAGAGAGACGTTGTCCGAGGCTGTCCCACACCCCGCTGTCTCTCTAATTAAGTCAAAGCCACTCGCGGGCGATTGCATCGACACAAACACAGCGACGCCGTGAATGTGTTTGTTTTTTCCCTTCTCTCTTTTTCAAAGCTGTCCAAAACTCCACCCTGCTGTCTCTCCATTTAACTCCTGCCTTTGTGAAGCTGTACTGCGGTGACGTTCATCTCTCTCTAAACCTCTGTGTCTCTCATAGTTTTACGTTTGCTTAGTTTAATTTGGGTTTGTGTGATGCTATGGAAATATGACGGCAAACAGTGATTAACGGGGCCAAGCACATGTTGACCAGAAGCCATTAAGACCATCGGCACTTGTTTCTAAGGAGATTGTACTGCATCACTTTTTTTTTCTACTTTTGTTTGTTTGTTTATTCACAATTTCACGAACATTTCTTTATTTCCATTTAACAGTTTTCTACATTACCCACAATGCACTGCTGATAGCATATTTAGTGCTCACGTCATCTCTTACTAAAGAGAGCGATGCGGCAGAGCTTTAGCCCTTTCCTTTATTTACTTACGGCGGTCTCTCACCGCCGTTTAACGTACGTCAAACATATTCCCAAACGTCAAATTTCATGCTAACATCACAGTCGGTGACTAGCTGGAAAATAGGAAGTGGGGGGAAAAAACATCTCGTGCCATTTGTAAACTTAATAAGAAGAGGAAAAAAAATCTCACAGAGACGTACAGTATTCACCAACCGACAAATTAGCACCACGTCACTAAACACATCTCACGTGTTATGGTATAACACGTGTGATTCAATCGACCTAACGGACTTCTGGAACGAGAACGAAAGCTTGAACGAATGAAACTGTGTTCAATATTAGACACTAAATATCCGGATATTCCATTAGACACTAAATATCCGGAGCTGACACCGATTCATGTGCGGTCTTGTCTGACTGAAGGTAATTACACACAGGACTGTTTGTGCGTCTTCGCCTGATAAAAGGCTAGAGAAGAACTCTAGGTTGTAATTTAAATCGTAGTTAAAGGTTCGGGTTGGTGTTCACGCCAGCCGAGTCACTCCCGTGTCTCATTGTGCAGTTCATGTGTGCGTGATACTCCGGGCTTAAGCACCTAATCCTTGCCGTTTCCCATCGGCAACAATGAAAACTTGACACAATGCAGTCAAGCGCTCTATTGTGATAACGACTCGGAGGTTATCCGAGTCCCACAGAACGTCCATATCGATGCAAAACACAGAAATGATGCGTCCATGTGATTCTTTTTTTTTTTTTTTAGAAAAACAGATGATTATTTATTTTACTGCAGAGCAACCCTGTGGAGATGAAAGAGTGCTGTGGGGATGAACACACGAGGAGAGTGCGTTTATCTCCAAAGCTCTCTGTTTCTGTGTTCTCTGTAGACGAGCGGCGGGAGGTCGCGACTCTCAGCCCCCGACTGCTCGGCCTGCCGGGACGTCGGCTCCTCTAATCCGCTCCGGGTCAGCTGACCAGATGTACTCGAGCTAGATTAGAGAGTCACGAGGAAGGCAAAGAGGATTTACGTCTGCATTCGCTTCAACAGTTTCAGAGCAACCAGGCTCGGGTCGAGCTAAGCCCCGCCCCTGGGCCCGAGAAAACCTTGTTTTGCCGTTTTATACGCCGTTCAGAAATGTCTGATTCTCTGTAACACCACTTGATCGAATACATTATCATCTCTATAGCAACAGCTTCTTCCCAGAGACGTGAACAGAGAACCACTCGGATAACGAGAAAAGAAATGTGTTGGTATGCTGAAGATTTCTGTAAAGAGACTATTTCAAATTTAGAGAAGGAGTCTTAAGGTTTTGTGATTTTTTGTCATATTAACATCAAGATAAAACAAATAAAGAAAAGAAATGGAATCGTAAACGGACAAAAAGTGGATTTGTTTCATTTAATAAATTAAAATTGAAACTTTTTTGTGGTCTAAGTGAAGAATCCTCTCCTAAAACACATCTCTCAACCTTCCGAGATCAGATTCTATCCCTCACCAGGAGAAGCTATTTAGCAGCTATTTGTCACAAGCGCTGCTCTCTCTTCTCTCTGTGAAAGTGTTATGGCGTTAATGGCTCTTTTAAAACCGTCCCCTGTGATTCTAGCATTCATGAGGACCTTCGAAACGTGCCCGCGATGTTACTGACACCTGCTGGCAGCCGAGCGTCGAGGTAATCGATTGCGGCGAGATTGTGCGACACGGGGCAGCCGGGGGTTTATGTGCGGAAAGCAAAGAGCCGTCACTTGTGTTTTATTGCTCGTAAAAAAAGTCAAAGAGGCAGGCCCTGTCTGAAAGGAGGAGGACGGGTGCGACCTTGATGGGTATAAGAGAGCGAGAGTAGGTTCGGGGACAGGTGTGAGTCTGATGGATTTACAGCAGACAGACAGAGAGAGAGAGGGTTAAAGAGGACAACTCGTGAATCGAGCTAATTAGGCGTGGAGATGTGTGTGTGTGTGAGTGAGTGTGTGTGTAAAAGAATGCAGCAGCAAGGGTTTGACCCTGACGATGACTCATGCCGTCTCCACGAGGTCCTCAATCCAACACACACAATTTAACACAAGGCCCAAGCATGCTTGCGTAATAAAAAAAATAGATATATAAAAATTTAAACATTGTGCATTTAAAAACATATGAATATCAATGAGCCATGCGAGGTCTTATTTATTTATTTATTTATTTATTTATTTATTTATTTATTTATACAAAAGATAACTGATAAAAATCACTTGCTTGTAACAGGACGAATCTAGGAAGGAAAGGCCAGGGGGGGTGCAAACTTTTGCACACGGCTGTACAGCTTTGATTTTGTGGGTCACGTCAAGAACATTGGCAATTAAGAGAAGTAATAAAATAAAGTATAATATATATATATATATATAGCACTGAAATGACACTAAAAGCTGTTTGTGTGTGTGTGTGTGTGTGTGTGTGTGTGTGTGTGTGTGTGTGTGTGTGTGTGTGTGTGTTTTAAACAAATCCTATGTTAGATTAAATATACAAAGCTTATATTATCCTTATTATCCTCAGGGATTTAACGATAAATTTTTTTCTTCCTTTCAAACTCTGCGTTCTTCATCACACTCAGATAGCGAGGTCAGGACATGAATGTTGAGAGTGTAGCACGACACACACACACACACACACACACACACACAGCTGGACGGAGCCACACCAAGCTCCTGCTTCTCCTGAAGCTTTATACACAAAAATAAATAATACAATAAAACCGTAACAATAAAAAAAATCTGTCCACTGCATCATCTTAAACCTGCATGTCTTAAGCCCCGCCCACTTCACGATCACGTCATGACACAAAACGAGCTCATGTGCATCGATTTATGTCATAAATCTTAAGAAATGTCTAGAAAAATAAGTTGTCCTAAAAATACATCGACTTTTATTAAGATTTATGACTAAACTAAATAGTTATGTGCTCTGTGGGTGGGCGGGGCTTTCCGCCTCTCGCCTGTCAATAACAGCAACGGTAGCCAATCGCGGGCGTCTGTGAGCTCATGTATGCTGAAGGGGGTCGATAGCCGTCAAAACGTTCACGTGTTTCGTTCACCTTCACTCTCCAAGCTCGGTAGCTGCGGAGAAATAAAAAATGGAAAAAAACTAATGTTTTTAACTCAACAAATTTTTAACAAAATTAAAACTAGATTAAGAAGGAATGCAAATGTATGCAGATTTATTTAGATGAATCCTTATTAGCATGAATAAATATTTTTCAAAGTTTAATTGTTTTTTTTTTCTTTCTTTCGTTCTTTTTTTTTTTCCTCAGTGAACATTTCTGCTTCATTACTTCATCCTTTCTTTGTGATTTCTTTTCTTTTCTTTTTTTTTTCTTTGTCTCTTATTTCCAGGACATGGTGTTTTGGGATTAGGTGCAATTTTAGGATTAGCTTCACCTCTCAAACCACCCGATCGCTCGAGGAGAATCGGTGCATTAATACTGTTTGTCTTAACTGCGGGGATTACGCTGAAATAAGATGTTAATAGTGTAAATATGTTCTTTCGGTGAAAGGCGTAAGCCGTGAGTTCGTGCTGTAATTAGTATAATCGGTGTCTTACACGATGGACGAATCCAGCGATCTTTAGACCTGAGAGTTTCTGCTTTTATTTCCACAGAGTCCTCGAATTACGTCCGTCAGCTGGAGACCAAAGTCCGGATATTAGAGGACGACAACAAGCAGATTTTTTCCCAGGTCAGAGACAATGTACACAAACATACACAAACTGACACACACACTATATATATAGTGGAACGTAAGTGGGAAGAAATACAACATAAAATCCGAACAACTCCCGGTTACTCCCAACTTACTGGTTAGCTACGTTAGGCTCGTGCCTTCGGTGCATTAATAAATCATTAATAATAAGCCATCAGTCGCCTTGGCTGCTTCTGAGGTTGAGAAAATTAAGGAGTGTTTTTTTTTCTATTCATTTCATCGCTCCAAAAGTAAATGTGGCGTCAGAAACACGGCGGTATGAAGGACGACTCCGAGAAAACATTTTAATGGAAACTGTACGGTTTCCAGAATCCACAGGAACTCCAGTACGGCCGCGAGTCATCCTGAATGATGTCAAACCGAATTAACCACCGAGTCCGAGGCTTTAACGTGCAGCCAAAAGCCAGAAGGCGTCGATCTATCTGTCTACTACAGTGCTGCTGAATTCTCCATTCCGATTGGTCAGAAGCTTCACGGGTTTAAACGTGCGCACAATTCGTTTTTTTGTTGCTATGGTAGCAGCTAAAGGGGAGGGTCGTTTAGGGCGATTCAATTTTTGTTACTGTTTATAACTGCTATAATGTAAGTGTGAACAAAAAATTGTAATGCTTCACAACGGTATAAGTGGAATAAAACATACTTTCTGTAATAACGTACTATTAAGCGATGCACTGTTTACTTAATAGAAAGAAGAAGATGTTTCCAGGAAAGACAGAGCCGGTTTTCCTAAAGTTCAGAAGCAGCCAGCAACAGTATACACACACACACACACACACACACTTTTTTTAAGCTGCAGTAATCCCTCAGAGAGAATGACTAGAGAGATGTTTTCCAACCAAACAACAACCAGAGCAGGTTTGAGGGAAAAAAAGCGAGATGGACGGGATAATTACACGGGTGTTATTACAGAGACAAGAAACGCTCCAGCTCGCAAACGGCAGAGCAGATACAGATAATCTTCAAGTCTTCAGGGAGAATATTTCATTAGATAGATAACATCCAGTGCTTAATTGCTTTCGCAGCAGACGGACGCCACGGAGTCTTGAGCGGCGTTAGAGGTCTGTTTGGAGATCGACACGACGTCACGGACAGATTAGCCACGGACAGGTGAAGCCGGGATACGGCTCTGGGTTTATAATGCGTGACGAGACTCTTCTTCTCGGGTCCATAACTCATCGTCTTTTGCGCTTTTAACCTTTCAAACCGACCGACCCGTATCGAAGTTAGACGAGGTGACATCTGGCGGACCGTGCTATAAAACACGATGGCTGAAAATATTTTACTCAACAGTGTATAAAACTGCACAATGAAAAGTCTCTTAATTAAATGGAAAGATATCACGATCAGGTCATTTTTCTTGTGTAAAAAAAAAAAAACGGGTAACAAGTCGTACAACCCGTAAAACCCCTTTTTCTTACCAATGAGATGGTGATTAAGGATTCTGCAGTAGTCAACTCGGGTGCTAATACTTTTGGAACCGACCGTGTATTAGTATGTTTAATTCAAATTGTTAGCTTGTTAGCTGTGATTATTTGCTCGAACGCAGATCTGGATCAATCAGCATACGTGTTTCTCGTTATGTAGCCAAAAGCAGAGGAAATAGAGAGTTTAGACTCGCGACGTTTTTCCCCAACGGCCAGAATTCATCCAGAATAATTCAGTCCAGTCGCTTTTATTAGCTATTTACGCGTGTGTTTATGTTTGTGTTTGCTAGGGGAACGTTGGCGATCTGAAGACGCTGAAGAAAGGCTTGTCGCTGTATCACTCTGAGTCCCAGCTCTCTGCGCTGTCCAAGCAGCAAGACGCCTTACAGAACGTATGTATGGTCCTCACTCGTCCACCTCGTTTGTCGGGACATTTCACGTCACGCGTTAATAGGCGTAAATCCCACCGAATCGTCACCACGTCAGCGGAAGCTTTCAGATTTCAGATGATTTCCTGTCTCTGCAGGAAGTCTACCGTTCACATATTAAGTGTCTCAGAGATCAGAGCCTTCGAGCTACCTAAAGTAAGCAGGTTAGTAAATCGACTCAAAGCAACAAGTGGTCACGATGGCCTTCCTTTCTTCTCGAAGGAAACGTGTATATCATTCAGATCTGTCCACCTCGTTTCCGCTTCTCTACGGTGAGACGGCTAGACGTTCCACCAGACGTCGGACTGTAGCGGTGAAGATTAGTGTTCATTCGTTTGTTCAACCTACAAGAGCGTTAGTGAGATCAGACTCTGATGGTGGGATGTTGAGGAGACTCCAGTTCTAGTTCATCCCAATAGTGTTCAGTGGGGATGAGTCAGAGTCAGAGCTCTGTGATCTTCCACATCAACCTTTACCTCCACACCGTCAGGGGCTTTGTGCTCGGGTGCGTTGTCATGTATTAAAATACATTCCGTATAGCCGTGCTGTATATTGTGAAGAACCATATATGGATATGAAGGTTGGGGTGCACATACTTTTGGATATAAAGTGCTGTAAGTGACGTGACATACGGCAAAGCACGGTGACCCATACTCAGAATTCGTACTCTGCATTTAACCCATCCAAAGTGCACACACACAGCAGTAAACACACACACACACACACACACACACACACTGTGAACACACACCCGGAGCAGTGAGCAGCCATTTATGCAGTCGTGGAGGACCCGAGACTCGAACCCACAACCTTAGGGTTAGGAGTCAGACTCTCTAACCATTAGGCCACGACTCGTCCTTTCCAAGCGACACTAACCTGCACGACTGTGTAAACGTCTCTCAGACTCGAGTAATAAAACGTCTGTGCGTGAGATTGTTTGGCTTTTTCGAGCTCCTTTGTGCCTCCAGCTTTCATCCGCCGCTGCACACGGCTTAACGAGACGAAGCATGAAATGAACATTTCTTTATATAGACCATCTTTCTCTCTCCTTCATCGCCGCCCACTCCATCTCTCTCTCTCTCTCTCTCTCTGTCTCTCTCTCTTTTCATCTCCCTCTTGCTTTCTTTCTTCATTCCCCGAGGTACTTTTCTTTATCCTCCGCCTCTTCTCCGTAGAAAAAAGGTCACAGTCAGCCTTGTGGATGTTAACCCCCTTCATGTAGCTCCGCGGCTTTAGCTAATCAGAGTGCTCAGCGGCTGTGACGCGCTACATCAACACTCAGGGTCTGGTTCTGTAGGAGATCTCAATGAGAACGTTTCATCCAGAGGTTTTAAAACGGCAGGATTTTTTTTATTCTTTATTTGTTGGTTGCCTGGTTACGCAGGTATAACCTTGTTGCTCATCGCTGTACACACAACCGATCAGACGACCATTTAAACATCTGACGTTCTTAAAGTAAACCTTAGGGTCTGTGGACGCTCTCCAAACCTCCTGCAATGATAATGGGACAAGCGTGACGTGTGTGTTGGTGTGTTGACCGGCGGAACAGGAGGATCTGAGAGACCTCACAGACCTCACAGACCTCACAGACCTCACGCTGATCACGACGCCGCTGGAGCTCACATCAGAATCTTACTCGACTCTTCCTCTTCCTCTTCCTCTTCCTTCATGGTGCTAGCACACAAACATGACTTCTCAAGATAGGGGACAATGAGACAGCAAACAAATAACCAATTACTTTGGTTTAACCAAAAACTTTTCTTTCTCTCTCTCTCTCTCTCTCTCTCTCTCTCTCTCTCTCTCTCTCTCTCTCTCTATCGATCTCTCTCTCACTATCTCTCTCTCTGTCTCCATCTCTCTCTCTTTATCTCTCTCTCTCTCGCCCCTTTCTTTCTTTCTTTCTTTCTTTCTTTCTTTCTTTCTTTCTTTCTTTCTTTCTTTCTTTCTTTCAGACTGCCATGTTGGACAGCTAGAATATTCTCTCTAGCTTTTTGTTCTCTCTCTCTCTCTCTCTCTCTCTCTCTCTTTTTCTCTCTCTTTCTCTCTCTCTCTGTCTCCCATCTCTCTCTCACAATCTTTCTTTCTTTCTTTCTTTCTTTCTTTCTTTCTTTCTTTCTTTCTTTCTTTCTTTCTTTCTTTCTTTCAGACTGCCATGTTGGACAGCTAGAATATTCCCTCTAGCCTTTTGTTCTCTCTCTCTCTCTCTCTCTCTCTCTCTCTCTCTCTCTCTCTCTCTCTCTCTCTCTCTCTCTCTCTCACACTATCTCTCTCTCTCTATCTCTCTCTCTCTCTCACTATCTCTCTCTCTCTCTCTCTCTCTCTCTCTCTCTCTCTCTCTCTCTCACACTATCTCTCTCTCACTATCTCTCTCTATTTCTCTCTCTACCCCCCCCCTTCTCTCTATACATTACACAGGTAATTTTGTTGCAGTTTCTTTTTAAAGGCCCCTTTGGAGTCTGTTCTTTATCCCGTAGCTTCATTGCTACACCACTGCCATAGCACAGATCGTCTCAGATCACACGTCCTGCACGACGCCGACGATGCCGACGATGCCGTGTTCATCACCAGAGGCTTAATTCAGCCAGACTGGATTTGAGGTGCAGAGCTCACGGTCGCACTTAACTGGGGATTACATCCTCTATAAGCCCGTTGAAGACGGAAGTGGCTCAGAGGTCAGACTCGTCCGAGTTTAGTAGGTCTGTTTGTTTTGCGGGGACTGTGTTAGCTTGTGCGTAGCATCTCGCTCATCGGCGTTTTAACGGTTAATGCATCGTTCACGCTTCAGGATTGTAAAGCTGAATATGGGAGGCCATCCAAACCAGGAGGCTTTCAAATGAATGATTAGGATGTGATCCTGGTGGAAATTTTCTTCTTCAGTGCTGTGTGTGTGTGTGTGTGTGTGTGTGTGTGTGTGTGTGTGTGTGTGTGTGTGGTGATGCCACATCACATGACCGATGGAGATGATGATGTTTCCAGAGAATCTCGGCCGTAAAGAAGCTCACACTAATCCTGCGTAATTAAATGTTCCCTCTGTATCACTTACCCACGTGCTACCCATGGCACAGCTCCAGATGTGGACACGGCAGCGACGCAGACTGATTGTTTAATCTTCACACCATCCGTTCGTGTGCAGTCTGCTCTCGTCTGCATCCTCATGCTTTCTGTACTAACAGACAGATAACGCTCTCAAGAACGACGCCACGTTTCTTACCATCGAAGGAATGTTTTGGTTTGGCTCGGTGGAGTGGATTTAAGCGCGGTGTCCGTTTCCAAAACATTTGCCATGTCTTTCCAAAAAAAAAAAAACACTTTAAGCCTCAGGCAAAAAGGAGACATTTAAAGTCCAACATTAAACTACAAAGTCATGCGATCCTGTAATATCCTAATTAGCTCCGTTCACATACTCAGAATTCGTTCTCTGTGTTTAACCCATCCAACACACACCCGGAGCAGTGGGCAGCCATTTATGCTGCGGCACCCGTGGAGCAGTTGGGGGGGTGTTCGGTGCCTTGCTCAAGGGCACCTCAGTCGTCGTATTGCCGGCCCGAGACTCGAACCCGCAACCTTAGGGTTAGGAGTCAGACTTCTTGTCCCTATAGTGGAGCATGTTTAAGCACTGGGTGGTAAATTTACTGTACTGTAGTAGAGTATATTTTATACAGTGGAATTTTGACCATTAGCCCCACGATGGTGCTGTGAGCTGCCCCTGGGCTGTAAATGTGATCAGCCTCGTGCCCGTGGGCGTATCCGTGTCAGTAGTGTGTGACGTGCACACACTTCCAGCCCGACTCAAGTGCTCTGGCGACTGTAAATGAGCAGCGCAGGCTGGAAGAGAACGAGGAGCTACTCCTGTTCAGCGCCGTGCGCTAGTCCACGGCCCCCGCTGCCGGAATGCGGGTTCAATTGTTGTGGATTTAACGCTAGAACGATACTCAAAAGGCTGTGTCTAAACAGGACCTCGTCAGGACTAACCCATTCAAAGGACTCATTGTTGACGTGCCCGGTGCAGTGAGAACGGACGGCAAAACAGGCCGATAACACACCTCCTCTGTGCTAATATGATTGTAACACTAGCAGTCATGACTCAGGGTGTGTTTGTCTCCACAGGGCACTGCTCGACTTCCCAGTGGAGATCTGCCCTCACCCATCACCCCCTACATAACATCCGCTCAGAAACCAGAGGCTCTGGTTCATGCCATGAAGGTACGTTTGACGCGTCTAAGAATGTTTAACTCGTCCACACTTCACAGGAAGTTCTCATGTCTTCTTCAGCATGCACATGTTGTCCGGTCCAAATTTATGTAAGTGCGTATAAGAAAAGGTATCTAACATCAGAAGCCTGTGTTTGTCCTGTCAGCGATTTTAAACATCCTTGCTTGTGGTTTTTGTTTTTTTAAATTACGTTTGTCTCGGGGGGGGGGCACGGTGGCTTAGTGGTTAGCATGTTCGCCTCACACCTCCAGGGTCGGGGGTTCGATTCCCGCCTCCGCCTTGTGTGTGTGGAGTTTGCATGTTCTCCCCGTGCCTCGGGGGTTTCCTCCGGGTACTCCGGTTTCCTCCCCCGGTCCAAAGACATGCATGGTAGGTTGATTGGCATCTCTGGAAAATTGTCCGTAGTGTGTGTGTGTGTGTGTGTGTGTGTGTGTGTGTGTGTGTGTGTTTGAATGAGAGTGTGTGTGCCCTGTGATGGGTTGGCACTCCGTCCAGGGTGTATCCTGCCTCGATGCCCGATGACGCCTGAGATAGGCACAGGCTCCACGTGACCCGAGAAGTTCGGATAAGCGGTAGAAAATGAATGAATGAATGAATGTTTGCCTCAGCAACATCCTTCAAAAAATAATAGAAACTATTTTGTACACAAAGAAGAAACAATGTTGAGGACGAACCGCACGGGGTAAGTCATTACATAACCGTGTCTCTGCCAAGACGAGACCAGAAACCAGGAAGCAGAAGGAAACATGATGCTACCACCACCACCGCGCTTCACCGTAGGGGTCGGTGTCGATGAGCCGTGCTGGATTTCTGCCAAATGTTTTGTACTAAGGAAAAAAAAAAAACAAGACTTATTTTGGTCTCTGTGATGCTTCCAATCTTACACCTTTTATTTCTTTCTTTCAGGTATTAGAGGTCCACGAGAACCTGGACAGAAAGATTCCCGAGGACTACGAGGAGGATCTCAGCGAGAAAGAGAAAGCTATCGTGAGAGAAATGTGTAACGTAAGTCCTTACGCTAATGGTGGTGAACCCGGTTTGGTATTTTTCTGTCGTAAAGTAGGACGTACAAACACTCGTTGCCTGTAATGGCTTCCCACCCGACCCCGTGCTCGGCCCATCGACTCCTTAATAAGTCCTCGGTGAGGTGCATTATGTGCTCACGCCCACACAGCGAGTGTGAACGCACTGCGCTAATGAATATGCATTTATATAATCAGGAGCAGGATGTTCCGGAGAAGCCGAATTTGTTCTCCTGCCAGATTTGCCCTGGCTTTGATTGAGGACAGCGCCCCCCACTGGCAGGACCTGGTATTCATGCTGTTTTATAAAAAACAAACAAAAGGAAAAAAAAAAAAAAAGAAAGGCTCTCTGTGGAGTTTATGGTGCCGGCAATAGAAGAGTAATTAAAATAACTTTACAGCTGAGGACAATGTGGGTCTTTTGGGCTCCTCTGAGCTGTAGAGAATTGTAGGGCAGGAAAAGAACAAAAAGAGCAGGGCAGATCGGATAAAAACAGCACGGGGCAGAGAACTGCATAACTGCCTCTTTTGCCAAGTTGAGGCCCTCCACCAAAAAGGGAAATTGGAGAAGTAACCACAAGGGCAAGGGGAACTCTGAACATGGTGCTACCACCATCATGCTTCACTGCAGGGGTCCGTGTTGATGAGCAGGTTTGGGTTCCTGCCGAATGTACCGCTTTGTGCTAAAGCCAAAAGGTTTATTTTAGTCTCCTCAGACAAGACAGACCTTTTCTCACATGTTTGCTGAGTCCCTGAGATGTCTTCTGGTCTGGCAAGCTTCAAATATGACTGTCCAGTCTCCACAGAATAGTTGTCAAAAAGCTTCTTTTAGGGTATTAGGTTACCTTCGGCTTTTCCGTCGCTCGGTCGCTTCCCGGTTCCTGAGTCCCGGGTGCCAATACTTTTCTATTCGACTTGTACCGGAATTAATTTAGGGGGTTTCACAGCAACGGGTGTGAATACTTATGCAATCGCAGAATCTATTTTTCTGACCTTATTGATTTCCCAACTTTTAGTTCAGAGTTTTGTGTAGCTATAAATCATATTCATAACTAACAGTTAAGTCAGTTCAGTCAATGCTTGGAAAATGTCAAAAAGGGGTGAATATTTATGCACGGCAGTGGTTTTTTTTTTTTTTTTTGAGACTGATTAGGGCAGATTGAGGCATGTTTGGTAAGAAGGGCCTCTTGTTTAAACCCGTGGGACCAATGTGGACTGTGGGACCTGCCGAGCCGTGCGGTTCCCTCACGGATAAGTGTGCACTCGAGGCCCTCTCGCCTGTCAAGGGCACAATCACAGAGATGACACAAAGCTACAATGGGTCCTTTCTTCTCTCCACATCCACTGAATCTGCCCCGCCGCCTACTCCGCTGTCTCTGCAACAAAAGCAGCGTGTAACACCTCCCTCTTTTCTCTTTCTCTCTGTTTCTCTTCCTCCGTGTTCAGGTGGTGTGGCGTAAACTCGGCGACGCGGCAGGCTCCAAGCCGTCCATCCGGCAGCATCTCTCCGGAAACCAGTTTAAAGCCCCCATGTAGCCCTGACCTCGATCAGCACACGCCGTCCACAACCGGTGCACTTCACAAAGCAATCAGCGAACAAACCTGCGTACCTAACACCACAGCTCCATGCCGGCAGCCATGTTTTAGCATAAATTAGCATCACGCATTCAACACAAACTGATTTTTCTTTTTCTACTCACCCAACGAGGATCTACGGCAGCTAGTGGCATACGTTCCAATTCTTTTGAACACCGAGACTATAAATTTCAGTCATTTTATCCTGACCCAACACTCCACCGGCAACGGAGCGGCAATCATTAGCGTCACGATCTACTTCAGGAGAATAAACCGTCACCGCGGACAAAAGGAAACGAGATGCAGCAATCTACCTCTGTTTGTCTTTACTCTAAAGAGGGTTACACGAGCACACACCACGATTGCTTCCCTCCTTTTCCTCTACTTCCAGTTCCCATGATATAATCTCACTGTTTTAGAAACGAACAGTTTTTCTTAGACGTCCAGCGCATGAAAAACCTCCAGAGGAAAAACTGTTTTCTCCGATTAGGACTTGACTCCGTCTCAGTGTATACGGCCCCATTTGTACTATATTTTAGACCAACTTGACAATCGTTTGTAAATGATAAACTATTAGAATACCTGAAGCTATAAGAACTTATGCAGTTAGTCCCTTTAACACCGAGGTAGTTCCGCGGAATTGAGTAGAAGCGCTTCTTTGCTAACGAACGCTTCAGATCCAGCGCAGACGTCTGATCCGGGGGTTTGTTTGTAAACAGGACGAGGTCTTAATGTTGTCTGAAAGCACGTAGCCGAGCCGTTTAAGCTATGACTCCAGCCGTACGTTCTCACTAGCAAACGACAAAGAACCTGCTTTCTATCAAGCGACACTTGAATCGGGATTTTTTTTTTTAAATACTATGCAAATCAGACGCGACACGATACGATCGGCTCGAAGGATTCCTCATGCCGAGAGACATTACGGAGAAAAGTAAAGCTGGGAAGGAAGCTAGCTTTAGAAGCTAAATATAGCGCGTATTGTTTCTCATCGGAAATAAAGCAAACAGACAAAAAAAAAAAAAAAAAAATGAAAAAATGAGCCGAAGAACATAAAAGCAGTACATTTTGCTCGTGTGAACGTAAGGTTAGCGCCGGTCCTTCAGACCTCTAGGCAAACGTTCCGTCATTCACGTACATGAGATACAGCAGTCACGTATGAACAACTGCGTAGACGAAGAAATGTCAGCCGTTTAAAGGTGCCGTCTGTAACTTTTATGATTAGTCTGTTATATTTCAGAGATTGCTTTGTTTAGGTTTCATTGTACACTTTTCTGACCCTGGAATAGGCTCCGCCCCCAAGCCGAAAGGAGCCACTCGGGCCAGATTATAAAGGCGTTCTGTAGAAAGCAAGCTATCGAGGTAATGTATGTAATGTAACTGCACCTCTAAAGTCTTTCTGCCGCGTACGAAAGACTCTTTACTGCCACAAAAGGTATTTGCTGCATTCGTGTATCACGGCGTTTAAAAGTGTAAAGTCTCAGCGGTGTTTATCCGTGTTCCGATATTTTTATTTTTCTTCTAGATCTTTCTCGCGCGAATGATAACGATCGTCCTGTGAGGATTTTATTTCCGGGCAGCTCGGGAAGTTCCTCGTCTCGTAGTCACGTGGCGAACGTTACTGAGGGCAGAACGTCAGAGCTTCCTGAAGATTCGTGTCTTTCTTTACACACTGATACACATGATTTTATCCACGTTGGATAAAATTAAACCTAAAGATAGAGACACAGAGTCAGGAATGTCAGGAATATATTAAAGTGAGCAACTTCCGGGTGACGCGGCGTGACGCGACGCGACGTGACGAACCGAAGTTGATTCTTTTCCTCGAACAGCACATCATGAAGTTTTTTATTCTTCTTATACTGCAGAAATGACCACATTTTATTTATTAAAGAATGACAAGTTGTACGTTTTATCTGTTTATTAGTACCTTTTATGGTTTGGTTACAGTTCTCGTTTATGTCAAAGCAGTCTTCCCTTCAGCGGCCTTTCTTACCGACGCTAGAGACTCCTTCCTTCTTTCTTCTCTTCGTCTCCTTCCGAAAAAACATACAGTATAACACTTTTTCTGCCTTTTATTTTTGGCTTAGTTGATGCACAGCGACCATGATATAGGTCTCTTTGTAAGCTGTTACTATAGCAACCGATCGATAACGCATCGATACCTTCAAACCAATCAGAATCCAGGATTTATCAGCACCGCAGGCGTAGACCCCGACAATGAATTAACACAACTTTTGGTTGGCAGCGTGGAGTCCAAAATATCCCAGAATTCTGTGTTTGCATCCTGGAGGAAAGAGTTTGATGTGAACGAGTCGGACATTTCTGGAACATCTGCAGCTTTCTGGTTCTCTCTCTCTCTCACACACACACACACACACACACACACACACACACACACACACACACACACACACACACACACACACAGTAAGAACATACGAGTAATGAGGCAAGCATTAGCAAAGCTCTTAATCATAATACAACAGTTCAAGAAGCCATAACTGTTTTTGTAATTGAATTCCATCAAATGTTTTCCAGAGTCTAACTTTCAGATCCTTTTAGTTGTCAGATGAATTTTATTGGTTTGTTCTCGAACCATGATGCAGCAGGTGACTTTTGGCAGTCATGTGTTTTTTTTTGTTTTTTTTTTTATTATTATTTAATTTTTCTGAAATGTGACTGAACATAAACGAGCAGCAACCATTTGAAAGGTGAAAAAAAAAATCATTTCTATTTTGTTTAGAAGTTTCTATGAACAATGAAAGGAAGCTCTAAAAGATGAGATATTATTGGGGGGGGGGGAGGAGGAGGAAAAAGAGCATTTCCAGTTTTTATAAAATAGTTTTTTTGTCCATGTGGAAGCACAAAATAATTTCATGAATCCCAGATTTTCTTTCAAATGCGTTTGTGAGCAAGGACTTGACGTGATGACGTGAGGATCTCTAACCCGAGTAAACTGTTCGTAGGGGAACTCGCTGTGTAAATAAAATACCTCTTTCCTGTAGAATACCTGTAACTAGCATGCCTTTATAATTATTATCGTTATTTTCATAAGAACTGTACTGTAGGTTTCATTTAGGAAATGAAACGCTGTCTAGATGAAACTCGGTGCACTTCCTGTAGATGATTGAAAATAAAATGTACACTCTTTTTAACATTGTGTCTGTGCTGTTATTGACATTTACAGAAAAATAAAGTCAGAGCAAAACATCAGGCTTTAAAACCAAGACTGAGAACAATGAGCAGGTTAACAATAAAAAAGATGGGCATGAAGATGTCGCCCCCTGCCGGACATTCATTGAACAGTTAATCATAATTTATTATAAACTATTCTAATCTTATATTCTAAATTTGAAGAAGAAAATAATAATTAAATTTAGCAGCAATTTCGAATAAGGATTTATTAATTTTATATGCATTATTATTATTATTATTATTATTATTATTATTATTATTATTATTATTATTATTATTATTACTGTTATGTGTGTTATAAATGTAGCTAATTCAGGGGGGGAGGGACTTAAATGTCATTAAATCGAATAAAATGAATAAAAAAAGAATATTTTTATTTATTTATTGTTGATGTAATATAGAATTAAACACTGACTGAATTAAACATCGAAGATTAAAATGCTGTTACTTATTTAGGTTTTTACAAATATAAATTGTATATTCAACATTTTTAATAAAATAAAGATTTATTTTATTTATTTAATGAGCTAATTACAATTCTTAAGTATTGCACGATATTTTTAAGTTTCATCATTTGCAGTAATATGAATTCTCAAAAATAAAAAGGGGAAAAATGACATGAGTAAATGTCACAAAAAAAATTATACAATTTAAAGAAAGAACACACGTTTTTATCATTTTGGAATCGATTTTTATTTAAAATAATTTATTCTATTTTTACTTATCCTATGTATTATTATTATTATTATTATTATTATTATTATTATTATTATTATTGTTGTTGTTGTTGTTGTGAATATAATTACATATGATCGTAATCATTGTAATAGATACAGCAATATTTAGCTAAATAATTTCAATTATTCTGCAGGGTTTTACATACATATTTTGGTATTTATTTTTTAATTAGTTATCATATGTATAAAATGTCAGCTCTTGTGAAATCACACACTTTGTGCAATTCCTAGCAATTTAAAACAAATTGTAAAATCATCTGTAAAACCAACCAGAATGTGTTGAATATTATATTATATAGACATTAATAACCCCATAAATATGAATATAATACAATATATAATATGTATGATATTTATAATATAAATAATCTTTTAGAATTAACTTAATTATTTTGATTATTATTATTTAAAAAAAAAAACTAGTTAATTTCTGCAAATCGAACTGCTTTATCTCCTTATTTGGTCACTCGCGCGCGAGCTGTGGCTGTGTCTCATATGGAGTCGCGCTCCCTTTACAAGTGCACTATCTAGTGTCAAATAACGGTTTTCTCCCAAAATAACGGCTATTTGTTTAGGAAGGAAGTACACGGATTAGGACACCGCCTTTACGTACTGTAAACGTCTGAAGACAACTTTTTTTAAATACGGCGTGACGAATAAAATTACTAAAAGCACATAAATTAATAAAACAACCAAGAAGCTAAAAAATAACTGCGTTTAATACGGTTAAAAAAATAAAATATAATAAATAAATAAAATAACGCACCCGAATCCGATCCGAAACGTTTCCTCCAAACAGCCAATCGTTTTGCGCAGTCTCTCTTCTAGAGGCGGGACAAACCAACACGTTGAACCAATCGGATTCTTAGAACGGATATGAGCGTCGAGTGACGTTGCTGTAGGTTTGGTTGCGCCGAGCTAGCAAGTGGAGAAGACTGTTAGCATTTTGGACTCGTTTCAGAAGGTAGTTTTTAAACCTTATAACACGTTTAATGGACATTTAATGGTTGGGTTTGAGCAGAAGAATAAAGCGCTTTGTTCGTGACAGACAGAGAAAAGTCCTGCTGACGCAAAGCTACATGAGATTAAAGCTGCTGTAAATGAAACCGCTTTATTTTGATTTCTTCAGGGTCGGAAATTAAAGTGTAGGTAACAGAGCTATGTGTCAGAGAGAAAGACTTGTGTATGGGGAGGATTTAGAGGCTTATTTCATGCATTTATGTAGCAGGTTGGTGTCTGTGACAGAAGCAGAACAAACCTCTCAGCTGTAACTTCATTGTTTATTACTTTCTCTGGTCAATTAAAACTAATTGTTTTTTATTTTGGTCTTAAAACTAAAGGTGAACACTTTAGTGAGTGAGTCCAGAATTGTGCTCTCTCTTTTATTACGCCTTAACACCACTGACCTTGTTCTAAGCAGTTTTGTTTCTCTAATTTTCTCGTTAACATTCTTGTAAATAAAATAACATGTAATAGGTAATAAACTGGGATTCTGGTCACTCTTTAGGCCTTGTTGATGCTAATAATGGAAATGGAAATTAACCCCGCCTACTTTTTCCCTTATAAGGCGGTAGGCTGTAGTAAAGTGTCAGTGGAGCTTTTGAACTTGTGAGGGTTGAGTTATGATGAACTAAGTGACTTCACTTGCTGCCCTCTAGTGGACAGATTTCAAGTATTTTTAATTTAAAAACAAAACAAATCTCTGATTCAGGAATCTTCCCTTGTAACCGAGCTGGACGATGGGTAAGAAGAGTCGAGTGAAGACTCAGAAATCAGGGACGGCCGGGACGACCGTGGTGTCCCCCAAAGAGATGATGAATCTGATCTCCGAGCTCCTACAGAGTACGTAAATCACTGCAGCTCCTGGGTAGACTTCTCACCTGTAGGTTCTGATTTCTACTTTTTTTTTTTTTTTTGCGTTTCCCAGAATGCAGCGGTATGGCTCCGTCTCCGGGAAAGGAGTGGGAGGAGTACGTCCAGATCCGCGCTCTGGTGGAGAAAATCCGCAAGAAACAGAAAGGTCTTTTTACGGAGAACCGGGTTACTCTCTGTATTTTCTCTGTGTATTTTTGGTGGAGACTCAATGCTGTGTCTCGTTCTTCTCCTGCAGGAGTGTCCGTGGTGTTTGAGGGCACTAGAGAGGATTACTTCCCTGAGCTCATGGCCTGGGCTGCGGAATGTGGCGCATCCTGCGAGGGCTTTGAGATCTCCAGCTTTGGAGAGGAAGGATATGGCCTCAGAGCCACCAAAGACATCAAGGTGTTTTTATAAAGAGTGTGTGTGAGAGAGAGAGAGAGAGAGAGAGAGCTTGCTGAATGAATATCTGAATTATCGGTCGATCATCTTTAAATGATCGTTCTTATTTACACAGATGGTTTTTGGGTGTTCTGCAGGTTGACTGCATTCTTGTTACACACATATACACACACCGGATATTTCCATTAAATCCTGATCATCTCTCTCCCCCTTCCAGGCCGAAGAGCTGTTTCTCTGGATTCCCAGAAAGATGCTGATGACTGTTGAATCTGCTAAAAACTCCATCCTTGGTGAGTCCACGTGTCACCGTTTGACTCCTCTCAGGTATCACTGGACTTTAGCTGGACGGTTTACATGACCCCAGAAACCGAGAACACAGGAGACTCTCTTCATAAACATTACATAGTCCCTTATTCTTATAGGTTTTCCTTTGTGAACAAACAGCCTGTTTTATCATAATGGTGAACATGAACATGCCCCTTGAGATAGCGTTGTCGCTATAGAAACGTTCTTTAATTGTCGTTGATGTCTTTAACATGCTCTGATCTGTCAACAGGTCTGTTGTACAGTCAGGACCGGATCCTGCAGGCTATGGGCAACGTTACTCTGGCTCTGCACCTACTGTGTGAAAGGGCGACCCCGGAGTCCCCCTGGCTGCCCTACATCAAAACCCTGCCTACTCACTACGACACACCTTTGTATTTTGACGAGGAGGAAGTGCGCCATCTGCTGGCTACGCTGGCTGTTCAGGACGTGCTGAGCCAGTACAAGAACACGGCACGTCAGTATGCCTACTTCTACAAAGTCATCCACGTGAGTCTGAGGCTTTTTTCGCTTTCTGCACCTCATTTACAGTATTTTCCGCACCATAAGGCGCACCAGATTATAAGGCACATGCTAAAACGTACGGTCCACAAAAAAAGGTAAAAGAAGCAAAACAGTGAGTTTAGTTGAACTTTATTCTACTATGTAACAACACACACACATTATTTTTTTTAATCAATCTTCTCCCACAAATCAATCAAAATCCTCATCTAGTGTGTCTTCTTAACTTGCAGCAGCATTTTCTTGCTTCCTCCACTTCCGAACTATAGATTCATTGATGTTGAATTCTTTCAGCTGCTCTATTCCCATTTACAACCACGTAACTGATAGCCTGTAGCTTAAATTGTGCCTCGTAAGCATCTGATTTTTATTGGTGGATGGCAAACCAACTTAAAGTGCATTTACCGCCACCTACTGGACTGGAGTGTGGAGCGCATAATGGTTAGGAAGAAAAATGTTGTTCTGCAACATACCGGTAGTTATACTGTACCTACCGGAGGCGTGGCGGTGGTAAGCGTACGCACTGTACGTATTACGTAATGTTCTCTGATTGGTTTATCGCTGCCAGTGTACGTAGTGTATGTATTACGTCCCTGTGTCAGCGGGAAATGGTCAGACAGTCAATCAAGCGGAGCGCTTACCAAAGTCACACAACAACATTTTTACAGATTTTTGGAACTCTGTGCACACACAAGGCGCACCGGATTATTAGGCGCACGGCCGATTTTTGAGAATTTAAAGCTCTTAGGTGTGTCTTATAGTGCGGAAAATACTGTATATTAACTGTATCGTAGTAACGTCGTGTAGCCCATAACTGCTCGGGTAGCTGCTCACAAGCTTTAAAATGAAAATAACCGGTGAAGGGGAGGCACTGTTACTACACCGGAGTTGTATATGTCGAACACGCTTCTTATAGCTTAGTTTATTTTATTTTATTTCTCCTCCAAATCAAAGTTTGAGCTCTGACTGCTCTGAAACTGGAGACGTCTTCCTTACATTTATTATAGAAAATATAAAAGCTATGTTTTAGGGCAACACTTAAAGAGAAGGACAAAGAGGATCCAATGGGAGTTTAGTCGGACAGGATTATTATTTTTAATGTATAATTTTTTTTTTATTATTAAATTAAAATATTTGCTCAAGTTAAAGAATTAAAAAAATTGTTTTATTATTACAAGTAGAGGGTGTGTGTGTGGGGGGGTGTTTGGGGGAGTGGGGAGTGTGTATGTGTGGGGAGTGGGGAGTGTGTGTGTGTGGGGGGTGTGGGTGGATGGGTGGAGTGTGTGTGTGTGTGGTTCCAGCGTCTCTGATAAACCCATGAGCCGTAGTAGAAGGCTGTGTCCAGCAAGGGGCGACATTTATCTCACTGCTAAATAAACCTGTAGTGTGAGCTTCTTAACAGTTGAATTATTTAGGATCGCATTATATAGAAGGTTGTGAAAGAAAGTGTGTTTTTGTTGTTGTTTTTCCCCCCGTTGTGTGTACAGTAAGTGACTGTGTGTGAGTGAGAGGTGTGTGTGTGTGTGTGTGTGTGTGTGTGTGTGTGTGTGTGTGTGTGTGAGTGAGAGGTGTGTGTGTGAGTGAGAGGTGTGTGTGTGAGTGAGAGGTGTGTGTGTGAGTGAGAGGTGTGTGTGTGAGTGAGAGGTGTGTGTGTGAGTGAGAGGTGTGTGTGTGAGTGAGAGGTGTGTGTGTGAGTGAGAGGTGTGTGTGTGTGTGTGTGAGTGAGAGGTGTGTGTGTGAGTGAGAGGTGTGTGTGTGAGTGAGAGGTGTGTGTGTGTGAGTGAGGTGTGTGTGTGTGAGTGAGGTGTGTGTGTGTGAGGGAGAGGTGTGTGTGTGTGAGTGAGGTGTGTGTGAGAGTGTGGTGTGAGGGCGTGTGTGTGTGTGAGTGAGAGTGTGTGTGTGTGAGTGTGCGTGTGTGTGTGTGCGTGGAGTGTGTGTGTGGGTGAGGAGGTGTGGTGTGGTGTGCGTGTGGGTGTGTGTGTGAGGCGAGTGTGTGTGTGTGTGTGTGTGGAGCGTGTGTGGTGTGTGTGTGAGTGCGCGGTGTGTGTGTGTGTGTGTGAGGGGCGGTGTGTGTGAGGGTGTGGTGTGTGTGTGGGAGTGAGCGTGTGTGTGGGTGTGTGTGAGTGAGGTGTGTGTGTGTGTGTGAGGCGTGTGTGTGTGTGGTGTGTGTGGTGCGCGGGTGTGTGTGTGGTGTGTGCGGCGGGTGTGTGTGGTGTGTGTGAGTGGGGTGTGTGTGTGTGGTGGGTGCGGTGAGTGTGTGTGTGTGGTGAGGCGGGTGTGTGTGTGTGTGTGAGGGTGTGTGGGTGTGGTGTGAGTGAGCGTGTGTGTGTGTGTGTGTGAGAGGTGTGTGTGTGTGTGGGGTGAGTGGTGTGTGTGTGTGTGTGTGTGTGGCGTGGTGTGTGTTGTGAGTGTGTGTGTGTGGTTGTGTGTGTGAGTGCGCGTGTGTGTGTGTGTGTGGTGTGTGTGGGTGTGGGTGTGTGTGCGCGTGGGTGTGTGTGTGTGTGTGGTGTGTGTGTGAGTGTGTGTGTGTGTGTGTGTGTGGGGGTGTGTGTGTGGGGTGTGTGTGTGGTGCGTGGGGTGTGTGTGTGTGTGGGTGAGGTGTGTGTGTGGTGTGTGGTGTGTGGTGTGAGTGCGTGTGTGTGTGTGAGGGTGGTGTGTGTGTGAGTGCGGGTGGTGTGTGCTGGGGTGTGTGTGTGATGTGCGGTGTGTGTGGTGTGTGTGGTGGGTGTGTGTGTGTGGTGGGTGTGTTGTGGTGTGTGTGTGTGTGTGTGATGCGCGTGTGTGG
>NC_062529.1:1869371-1896871 GCF_022655615.1 Tachysurus fulvidraco
GGCAGGTATTAAGGGTCATCAGGTGATTCATCTGATAAAAGAAAAAAAAAAATCAATAGCAGCGAAAACGTTCTTGTAACGTCGTTTGGTCTAAAACACGGAAGGCCTCGAGGCTCTGAGGACCCGAAGCCCTCCTGCAGTCCGACGACCAATTAGCTCGTTTCCCGTCGGCTCGTTAAAGAAAGCCACAGCTCGGCGTGAGAGCTTTTTGTTTTTTAATTGATTTACGGGACGCTGCCCCCCCTCCCATCCTCCGCTGCCCCACGTGGTGCCGGTGTGGGCTCGGCTGTATGATGAATTACCTCTCTCCTGTAATGCTAATGCATCAAGCGCTGGAGCTGCACAAGGCGTCCTCCTTCTGAAAACTCCACTCTCATCACCTACGCTGTCTCCAGCCACCTCAGCATCCCCTCTTTTCCATCTCTTATACTTTCATGCTCTGTTTTTCTTCCCTCCCCACTTTCTTCCGAAGCCTGCGTCGGATAATAAAGTTTGCAGAAACGGACGTGACTCGGACTCAGATCAGCGTCCGGTGTAAGCGGAGGACGGCGCCGTTTCCCGAGCTTCACCACTCCATTCAGCTAATTATATATATAATCGAGTCTATGAACATGCCCAGGCGCTACGTCTCTCTCCCTCGGAACTCGCGGGGCCGAGGATTCCATTATTCCGCGTTTAACCCGTTCTCGCTCCCCTCCGAAGGCCATGACGTGCTTCAGAGGTCGGTCCAGCTGGCTGGGAAAGTGTGAAGACGAGGGAACGTCCTCTTGAGAGTTGCACTATTACTTCCATCAAAGCTCTTAATGCACTCTATTTATCTGACAGATGTTATTTATAGGTTGTTTTTTTTTTTTAAAGCCGCAGTGCCGACCTCAAACCCTGCGCCCTTGCGTTCTCAGGCTGCTTATCTTTTAATGGTTGTCTATCAAAGGTTTGTGGACGTCACATCAAAGCTGGTCCAGTCCTTCAACGCTGGCTTTGAAGGAGAAAGTCAGATATTGGTGGTGTGCAGAAGTGACCGATTCTCTCGTGTGTGTGTGTGTGTGTGTGTTTGTGTTTGAGGCTGGCTTGTTAAACTTTTTCTGCTCCTCAGTGTGTTGCATCTTGGCTAGTGTAAAAAAGGGATCTAGGGACTGTGGTGCAGAGCGACTTCACGGTCCAACTCTGGCCTGAATCAGCACGAGTGCTAGGCTTCTCTCTCTCTCTCTCTCTCTCTCTCTCTCTCTCTCTCTCTCTCTCTCTCTGTCTATGGAGCAAGCCAGCAAGTGGTAGTACAGGGCTCAATTAGTGTCAGTGAAATTGATTAATGGGATGAGACGTGCAAGGCAAAAGTTAGCTACCACCTCTGAGTGGTTTCATTTCATGCTTATTCTACTTCGTTCCAGTCGATCTAATTATACTGCTTGGGGTGTGTGTGTGTGTGTGAGCGAGCGAGTGTATCCTCTAGTGTTGGGAGGTACAAATTTGTTATAAAACAACACTTTAAAATGTTACTCAAACCCAGCTGTAGATTCAGAGAGCAGCTTATTCTAGGTTGCGTTTGCGATGATGATGATTTCTTTAAGTACAGAATCGTCGACCGTAAAAATCAGACGTCACGTTTCGCTACGAATCGGTGAAACGTAACCGCGTCAAATCCGGTCTGTTTTTGTGGTTTTCTGGGAAACTTGAAATCTGTATAGCGATGCGTGCGGCTTTAACGAATCCTTGCTTCTGATTGGTCAGAAGGCGTTGAATTTATTTGTGTGCGCCGCCGCAAATCAAACAAGTTTAATCTATAACGCGAACGTGCTTGTTCTGTCGCGTTATAGTTTCTATAGCAACGAGCCGCAGGCAGTAAGAGCAGGAAGGAGTCTCCAGTGTGAGCTCTTAGTAACGGTCAGAGCTAAAGCTGTAAGACGTTTCACACCGTTAACTAGAAACGAACGAAAATGACTCGATCGTATAAGAGGAACAAATCCCAGTGACTCCGCTTCATCACGCCCGCTTGTTGTTGATTGTTTTCCTTCACCCTCGTGCTGTTTTCACCGTTTTGTTCTTTCCTTTCTTTAAAACTGCTTGTTAATACTTGGGTGGTCATTTGGACCTGACGCGTGACGTGCCGCTCATTTGATTAATGCTGACGAGTAAATCGTAGCCAAATGTGGATGATGAATTGCTTTTAGTGTCCCGGCGGTTTGTGCAGCGTGGGGTTTCGTTTAGCAGGACGAGAGCCACACGCACAGCCTCGGGAGCACCTGGGTGGGGAGATGTATATATCTCTCTCCTCTTTCTCTCTCTCATGCATTTATCCCTCTGTCTATTTTTGACTCGCTTTGCATGTTCAGGAGGTTTTTATGCTATGGAGTTAGACCTCTGCATTCTTCCTTTCCCCCCCCCCCCCTCTGTCTTTCCCCTGTCCATGACACGAGCTGCAAATGAGCCCTTGGAGGGAGCGGGTCTGTTCCTTTAAATGTAGATTTCTGTGGCACCGGTGGCTCTCTGTCACCCAAATTGATGAAGCAGATTTATGACGGCTACTGGGCACAACAAATTAAGTTGACAGTGATGTATGGGGGGCTAATGCCACGATGATCCCACAGTAGCACCGCCGGACGCTCCTACCTCCTCTACACTCTTGTTAGGATGTGTTAGAAAGCCACATAATGAAATTCCACTGACTGATTTGTGTGTGGTGTTTTTTTTTTCTTTCTTTCTTTCTTTTCTTCTCTCCATTCCTCCCTGTCTGTCCTTTTTTTTTTTTTTTTTTACCCTTCCTTATTTTTCTTCTTTCCTCTTCATCGTCCTTTCTACTCGTCACCTTCGATCCCTAGACTCATCCCAACGCCAGCAAACTGCCCCTGAAGGATGCGTTCACCTTTGATGACTACAGGTTGGTTTGTCCTACTGTGTCCCAAATTTGAGCATCTCCACTGTGTGTGTGTGTGTGTGTGTGTGTGTGTGTGTGTGTGTGTGTGTGTGTGTGTGTGAAAGTGGGGGAAGAAAAAAAAATTCCAGGGTGGTTGTAAAGGTAAGAAAATGGCCTCTTAAAACGAGGCGTTTGTTCTCCTTGTTCTTTCATTAGCACCAAATTATCTGTGAGGGAATAATTTATCACCGGTCCCTTTTTATCTTCGGATTGTTGAGCATGATGCAAGCTTCTGCTCCCGCTGGGCAACGTGTGAAAGGAATGAAATAGCATCTTGTCACGGTTAATGAATCCGTCTTCGGTAGCTGCGGAATTTTTGAGAATTTTACTTAATTATAATCCAGGTCGTTATCGGCGGAGGTACGCTGCCAGGTCCCGAACGTTCTGGTCTACGGTGTATATAACGTCGTATAGAACACTAACCGTAGCTTTATATTCTGGAGAGTATATAATACTTAATGTTACATAACACAGTACATAACACTATAGTGTATATAAAGCTATAGTCTAAATTTCTACAGTAAATAATGTAACAGTTTGTGTATATAAAGCTACAGTATATGACGTAGTGTGTATATTTAAAGCTACAGTATATAACGTAGTGTATATAAAGCTACAGTATATGACGTAGTGTATATAAAGCTACAGTATATGACGTAGTGTATATAACGTAGTGTATATATAAAGCTACAGTATATGACGTAGTGTATATATAAAGCTACAGTATATAACGTAGTGTATATATAAAGCTACAGTATATGACGTAGTGTATATATAAAGCTACAGTATATAACGTAGTGTATATAAAGCTACAGTATATAACGTAGTGTATATAAAACTACAGTATATAACGTAGTGTATATAAAGCTACAGTATATAACGTAGTGTGTATATAAAGCTACAGTATATAACGTAGTGTATATATAAAGCTACAGTATATAACGTAGTGTATATATAAAGCTACAGTATATAACGTAGTGTATATATAAAGCTACAGTATATAACGTAGTGTATATATAAAGCTACAGTATATAACGTAGTGTATATATAAAGCTACAGTATATAACGTAGTGTATATATAAAGCTACAGTATATAACGTGGTGTGTATATATAAAGCTGTAGTGTATATATTAAGACTATAACCTTTTGTCACCTTTAATTAACACACGTTATGTTCTATACCTTTATATACGAACATCGTGATACAATCACTGTTCTATAAATGAAGTAAACTAGTTTATATATATATATATATATATATATATATATATATATATATATATATATATATATATATATATACACCAAAACAAACACGCCCCTAACCCAAATGGGTCCCACTCTTGTTTTGATAGCTCCGCCCCACACATAACCAGACAAGTATTATGACGGAACCTGTTGGGGCAGCTGACCGAGGGGGTATTATTATCAATCAATGAACACAATGAGTAATACTATGGTGATGATGTGTTTTTGTAGTACCGTGAAAGGTTTAGCTCCGTTTCACGCAGAAGACATTAAGCTGATCCTATATTAACACGTCCTACTTCTTGTCCTTATCGTAAGCCTTTCTTCTCTTTCTTTCTTTGTTTTTATCCTCCATGTCAATGTTAAAACCGCTTTCTGCTAATGTCACACATGCGCACTGAACACTCTCTCCGCCCATATTGACAAGACACGCCCCTTTCTGCTCATTGGCTACACGTTAGTTTTGTTTTTGTTTTGTCTGGCGGCCCGACTCAGTTTTCTGAAGCATTTCTCAAACAACGGAGACCCCACCTTTAATGTGTTCGAATTCGTGATCGAATGCTTCGAAGCAGAACTCGACTCCAGTGTTGTCGACGTGTTACTCGGAGACAGACGGTGTAACGACGTCTGAAATCGCAGATTTTTTTTTTTTTTTTTTTAAATACTGCTCAAACCAAATTTAGTCTATCGCATCTATCGTGTTTTAATAGCTGCTAATTTCCAGGCCAGATATTATAATTCTGACAGTCTCTTATTTCCACATCATCTGTGAACAGCAGGACGTCTGAATGTAGGAAAAAAAAGTGGATATCAGACATTCGCTCCAGAGTTTGCATAAATTTACATGAGAGTAGACTCGGGAGTTTGAACCTCGATCGATCTGCTTTAAATAGTCTCGTTATCAACGAGTTACTTGCCGACTGGTTTGCGGATTATCCGACTGAACGGTGACAAAATGTCCTTCGCTTTCATCCGGTTTCCAAGTCGAACCGTAACGTTTAGACACGATAAACGCGCCGATACACACGAGCTCGGTTTCGATTTAAACGTCGCCATGAACGTCACGATCCATGTCTCGAAACGGAGTCTAAGACGAATAAGACTCTTTATTCAAAGTATCTCACATGAGCTATCATAATGTTCAATCAGGACAGAATACATGTAGCAGAACAAGAGGAGAAAAGGTGTGTGTGTGTGTGGTAGCTTTACTAAATGCCTGATGACAGTTTGATGTGATAAATTGTATTTATCGTGTGTGTGTGTGTTGTAGGTGGGCCGTGTCGTCCGTGATGACCCGTCAGAACCAGATCCCTACAGAGGACGGTAGTCGGGTCACGCTGGCTCTCATCCCGCTCTGGGACATGTGTAATCACACCAACGGCCTGGTGAGTCCTCTCTCTCTCTCTCCCCCTTAGGAGACTTTTATATGGTAGAAATAGAATATGGAGAATTAAACTGAACTCTCTCTCTCTCTCTAGTGTAGCACTAATCTTGAGTGTGTGTGAGTGGTGTCTTGTGTCTCAGGCTGTTGTGAAGATCAGATTGTGTATATATGTGTATCGTGTATCCCAACACACGTATTGAAGGGGGGAAAAAAAAAGGAAACTTGAACATAATGTGCTTTTCCTGCTGATTGTACCGGGATCTCGAGGGATATTTTATTTCTATTTGAATAATTTGGGTTTGATTGCGTTCAGCGCCTCACGCCACAGAGCAATATATGGCTTTGCGTGGGGGGAAATGCGTTTAAACCCGGCGCTGAATTTCCTGATTTGGATTGCCGAAAACGGGAGTTATTAGGACGCTTAATGAAATTGCTTTTTAGAATTCCCCCGGTTAAGGTTTAATAAAAATGCATATATTTTTTTTTCTCAGTAATAATCTTGTTTATCGTGAAGTCGTGACAAATTGGCTAAGTTTTATTAAATTTTACAAATTCCTTTTTTTCTAGTCAGTTGATTCACGTTTGTTTTTGTATGCTTTAATTTACTGGGCGGTATTTTAAAACATGTTTAAGGATCTTAACGGGATTATTTCCGCGTGTGCGAGTTCTTTTTATCGTTGTAAACTTTGCTGCTTCGTTTTAACGCTTTAACCGATTGAACACTTCATTTCTTTCCTTTTCAGATTACGACTGGTTATAATCTGGAAGATGACCGATGCGAGTGCGTCGCTCTGCGCGACTATAAAGAGGGCGAGCAGGTGAGATCTGATGCTGTTGTCGCTGAGAGAAATGCTCCACGGCTCATCGAGCGATCTTCAGCCGTCTAATCGGATCAAAATGTAAAGTTTACCCCACGGCTGCAGCGGCGTTTTTTTTTCCCGGTTACTCTGGAAATCCGTATAGCGATTTTATCGGCCGTCGGCCATTACAGGGGCACAGAGAAGGGCAGGATACGCAGGGTTGACTCCTGCCCTCCCAAACTCCCCATCATCTGTGAAATGTGAATTATTTGATAAGATTGGCAAAGGCAGCTGAAGGAGAGAGGAAGAGTTTGTTGTGTAGGACGCACACTGTGGTGTCTGAGAGATTCTCTCTGTACCAAGCTGTTTGATCCCTGATTTAACATCACTCGCACTCTCCTTCTATCATTCCCACTCTCTTCTATCTGTAAGTGTTCTACAGAGAGAGACTACGTGAACAGGGTGTGGAAGTGCAGGGCCGATACGACGCGACAGTAAAGTTATCTTCCGTCTCATCCTGCAGGGATCACCACACGCTGTGAATTCTGCGCTTGGAGAACGTTCGGCTTTCACGCGTCCAGACGAATTTAATGAGCCGCAGCAACGTGTCCGTGCTCCTCTTAGCGCTTGTGTTATAGCACTTGTGTCTCACCATTTATCTCTCTCTGGAAGTTAAAACAAAACAAAAAAAAACAGTTGACATGATCCATTTTCTATAACAGCAGCCCTGACAAAGCATGATTAGGACTATTTTAAGTCACGAAACGCACCTTTTGTTTCTGTTTGTACGTTTTTGCTTTCTCAGATCTACATATTCTACGGTACAAGGTCGAACGCAGAGTTCGTCATCCACAACGGTTTCTTCTTCGAGGACAACGCACACGACCGGGTGAAAATCAAACTGGGAGTCAGTAAGAGCGAGAGGTTGTACGCCATGAAGGCCGAGGTGCTGGCGCGTGCTGGGATCCCGGCGTAAGTAAACCACTAGTGCTAAAGCAAAACTCTTTAATACAATATTCTATTATTAAAATGAATTCTGATGGCTTGAAAAGCATCGATTAGTTTTGTCTTCTTAAATTCGAGAGATAAAGAAAAGCTGTTTTGGGGACGGCTTGTAATGTAGCTGCTGTGACAGGTGACATCGTCAGTAATTACTTAATGATTATATATTACACTCGCAGTTTAACCCGATCGCTCGCTGTGTGTTGGATGATATTCGGGTGAATGTACTGTATGTAGCGGAGGCGCTGAGCGTGTGGGTTCAACTTTTTCTCTATTGGATGAGTTGTTTTATGAAGTTCGGGGCACGGGGTAATCGAATTGCTGCACTGCACAGAAAGCGCCGTAATGTATTTGTGCTATAATATCGTTGCCCGGGCCGCCTGCGTATCGTCACATTGATCAAGCTGTCAAACACGTCACCCGTTTGACACAAAATTACCTTTTGATTCGGCACAAATGATTTGCCTTCCTTTTTTTTTTTTTTCCTCCTCCCCTGACGTTCGATTGTTGGAATCGGAGATGAAAAGCGAGAGGTTGGATGCCCTTCAGTAATTAAGCAGTAAATTATGAATGATTTTTAAAAATGCACCGAGTCGTCACTCCAGATCAATCGGTCGTCACGTGACTCGGATGATCGAGTTAACGAGGTTCGATTTAAAGACTTGCTTTGATCCTTTTATCTCTGCAGGTCGAGCGTTTTCGCCCTGCACTGCAGCGAGCCGCCCATTTCGGCCCAACTCCTGGCCTTCCTGCGCGTCTTCTGCATGACGGAAGGTAAGAGTATTCAAAAACGTGTAAGCAGAAGTCGCTTGTCATAAATCCTGTCGTGTAAAGCCCACGTGTCCTTGTGGATAAACCTCTTCTGACAAACACCCAGCCCTTTCACAGTCATACTTTACGTAACATATGTACGATTATCTCGTATCAGAGGAGCTCAGGGATTACCTGGTGGGTGACCACGCCATGAACAAGATCTTCACGTTAGGGAACGCAGAGTTTCCTGTCAGCTGGGAGAACGAGATCAAGCTATGGACCTTTCTGGAGACAAGAGCCACGCTGCTCCTCAAGACATACAAAACCACTTCAGAGGTACAGCAGTTGCATGTTTATTACGTGTGTGTGTATGTGTAGGCATATTTATATGTATATAAATCTCACACACGTTTTTCCTAACTAAAAGTCCCTGCGAATGAGCGGTTTCTATAGAAACCTGTGATGTGAGTTCTAGCGACCGACATCTGTGGTGTGTTTCAGGAGGACAGGTCCATGCTGCAGAAATCAGACCTCTCTCCACACTCGCATATGGCCGTAAAGCTGCGTCTGGCCGAGAAAGAAATCCTGGAGCGTGCCGAGGCCTGCGGCCGTGCCAAGCGCTTGCACTTCCGGAAGAAGCTGGACGACGGCGCTCCTCTGCCCGTGTACGAAGAGAGCGACATCGCACTTCTGGAGAATACCGACGCCAAGCTTCCCATCGTCTTGCGCCAACTAGAGGAGGAAGAAGAGGACGAAGAGCTGAAGATGCCGCTTCTTAACGGGGCGAGAAAGGAGAAGACCGGAGGAGAGACGGCAGAGTCGAGCTCGCAAAGAACTGAGAAGACGTCCAAAGATTGGGAATAGCGTCTTTCGGCTCGACTGCGGATTTCTGCTCTTTTATTTATTTTCTGTTTTACTTGACTGACGAATAGAAGTGAAAGCAATCGAAACTAAAACTGCAGTCTGTTACTTACAACTTTTTTTTTTTTTTTTAATATAGATGAGAAGATTTCACATGATGTTCTGCTGTTCCTTTCCACCTTTAGAGTTTTAACAGTGGCACACATTTTGTTGTTGTTTATTTGAAGCAGGTGGCTCAAAGACTGAGAAACGTATGCGACAGAACGTCATCTTACCTGATGTTCGGGGTTCAGCGTGACTACATCAGACGGTGGCGTTGCTCCTAAAGGAGATTTCCCATTACCTAAAGAGTAGCATGTTTAGTGCTTGGAACAGAGACTAGCTTACAACAACACTATGTTTAAAGAGGCAGTTACTAAAGTTTACCGCTAAACACAAGGCGAAACAACAAAACTCAATACAAACAGGATCACATATAATATCAGTAGGTTAAAACAGTAATGTTACAAAATAAATCTATTCATGTGTTAACTTGTCAATTACCAGGTTAAACCTAGTTAAATATAAACATTATGGGTAAAAAAATTAAACCTGTCTGGTTTTGCATGTTTCTCGGCTACACGTTCTTCGGTTAACGGTTAAAGCGTATCGTATTTTTGTTAACATGCTAGCTATTTTACAGATCACGTTTAAAACGAATCCTAACATCTTTGCCGAGCCGATAGCTATGTCCAGTACGGGCAAAAAACGTGTTCGTTTTTATTCACAAAACTCTTACTTTAAAAGAAAGACACGACGCTTGTTCTGTTAATGCGTTTGCTAGACAATCATTTTTTTTTCTTCAATTTTTTGCTCCTGTATTAATTATATTACCTGAAACGTCCTGGTCTTTTCAGTAGGACTTTATATAAAAAAACTTTTAAAAAGGGAAAAAGAAGAAGCTGAGAATGTTTGTTTTTGTTTTGATTGCACTTCAGAACGGTCAGTATATTTTTTGGAAAGTGGAATGTTTTTGTTTGCCATACTGTGATCGAACCTTACGAATGTTAAGACGCTAGCGATTATTTTACGATTACAGACAAACAGTCTTACTACGAATGTATAGATGAGAACGGGACGAGCGTAGAGTGTACGAGGCTTCTTCCATGATAAGGTTGTTAACCGTTTGTTATCTGTGTCGGATTTCTGCGCTCAACGCTTACAAGTTCCAAATATTGTTGTTGTTTTTTTCATTCGTTTAAAACGCCGCTCTGTACGACGCGACTTTAAAACACGGATCTAACAAAAGAAATGAAACCGTACGATACTCGACTCAGTCATACTAATTTTCTACATTAGAGTTCAAAAGAAAACGTTCCAGCTGGAGCCCGAGGAATATCGATGGATCACAAATTCCAGATGTTTGGAACGTTAAAAACTGTTTGAAAGTTGAAGAAAGAGATGGTAAGCTTTAAACAATAAAAAGACTCACCGAAGCCTGGTCTCGTTCTTTGTTTGTTTGTGAAGGATGACTAACTCGGAGCTTGGAGACCACAGAATACTTAGATTTACATTTACAGCATTCGGCAGACGCCTGTATGCAGAGCGACGTACATAAGTGCTTAAATCTCTTAACATTGAATACATTAATGCTGGTTCACTAGGTTACATACTTAAGATACCATGAGTTTAAAACATTTGTTCAAAGTTACAATGAAAAAGTCTCAAATGTTTTTTTTTAAATGCAAAAGATAAGGAAAGAAGTGCTAGTTGAAGTGTTTCCTGAATAAGTAGGTCTTCAACCGCCACTTGTAAATAGCCAGTGACTCAGCTGTCCGGACCTCTAGGGGAAGTTCATTCCACCACCTTGGTGCCAGAACAGAGAAGAGTCTTGTAGTATACTTGCCTCTTACCCTGAGAGATGGTGGAACCAGTCGAGCAGTGCTGGCAGATTGGAGGTTGTGGGGTGCAGTGCGAGGAATGATGAGGGCTTTGAGGTAAGAGGGAGCTGGTCCATTTTTGGCTTTGTAGGCCAGCATCAGTGTTTTGAATCGGATGCGTGCAGCTACCGGAAGCCAGTGGGGGGGATCACAGCAGGGGGGTGGTATGCGAGAACTTTGGAAGGTTGAAAACAAGCCAGGCAGCTGCATCTTGGATCATTTGCAGAGGACGGATTGCGTTCATAGGTAGACCTGCCAGCAGTGCGTTGCAGTAATCCAGTCTAAAAATGACAAGAGACTGAACAAGTGCCTGAGCAGCCTGTGTGGACAAAAATGGCCGAATCCTTTTAATGTTGTAGAGAAGAAACCGACATGAGCGAGTGACACTTTTGTTAGGAGCAATTTGTAAGGGCCTTTTTACACGGATATATCGGATATCGATCCGATCTTTCTACTCCCACCCAAAATGCTAATATATTTTATCTCATTTCTGGGGTAATTGAAATGGAACACGCTTTGGGGTATGCGGTTTTCAGAATGCAATCGAAAAGAAGAAAAAACTTTTATGCTACGTTTATGCTACAAAAAAACATCCCTGTGTGTCGTCCATGTTGTTTCTGGCGCGACTCGCGAGTCACCTGCGAGTGACGTACCTCCGTTTGGGAGGAGTATAGCACTGACGTATGTGGCTTGAACAACCACATTCATTTACACCTGTCCAGTTTCATCTGAAAAGCGTCCCAGACCACCTCCTGAAGGGGTTTGAGCGATCGGATTTATATCCGTTTCGAAAAAGTTTCGGAGGGCATTTAGACCTGGTCTTTTTAACCCTTGGATAGCTATCGGGTCACAGAAAACGCATGAAGTGACTAGGCGTAAAAAGCCCCTAACACTAACAATAGTTAAAAGTTTTTGTTTTCTCTGTAAAACGGAAATAAGTGGCAATAAGTGTGACATCATAAAACATGAATAAATGAAGCGTTGTAATCACTGAGGCGTAAGTGAACACTGCGCTCCCTACGTGGGGAAGCAGCATTCCACTGGTCACCTTAATATTTTTAAATCTGCTACTTACTTATTAGCTTTAACGTCCTGTGTTCCTACATGTTCTTCAACATACAAGTCGAAAATCGTTCGCATTCCACACGCGTTCATGCCGGACGCTGCTGGAAGTCTCCTTGACGTTTCGTTTAGTGTTAAAGGATTTCAGCATCTGTATCTCAGCTCTTCCTCAAATCCTTTATTTCTCTCGGTGTCCTCGGAGGGATCCATCAGGAGTGTAGAGAAGCCTCTTTGGAAACTCTTTGAGATTAAAATCCCACACAGATTTCACCTGGAAACGTCTGGAGACTTCCGTTGATGATGTAAGGTCACTCCTCCGCTGTTTTCCTCCAGTGATAAGAACAAGGGTTTGGATTTTATCTAATGTACTTTTGCCCCTTACCACCATTACAAATTTATGAAAGAAACATTATCTTGAATCATTTAATTCGGGGCAATTAAATTTTGAAACACTGGATTCATTATTTATGGGATTGGAGATAAAAAAAAACCTTTAATCCTTGAATAGATTATTATAATGGGCAGAAGGGTGGGCAGTGGTAAACGGGGGCAGTGCCGAACTTGTCCGGTGTGGTTAGGATCGCTCGTGTGACGTCTGAGAGCAAGGAGCGTGCAGCGCTTTCTCAGCCTGCGCTAGCGTAATATGGCTCATGAATAAAACACTCACTCTATTAATGTACAATGGATCTGAGTGCATTCGAACGGAAACCTATTGTCATGCACGTATTTACAGATATGTCGCGTCCTTTGTCCGTGAGTGCAAAGCCGTCGCGGTCGAAGGTTCGAGGTCAGCGTGGCTATTTCGGTTTTCCGAACCTGACCTCCGATGAATCCGTTCCCGGTTTTGACAAAGTGCGATCTGACAGCTGAGCGAAAGGGGATTTTTTTTTTAAATATGGAGTGAATTTAAACAAAGTCCACAGCATCGTGTATTAATGGAAGTTCTTCTGGAGTTCAGGGGCAGTTTGGCACAGTGACAGATGGTCACGTGTGACTGCAATAACTTTTGTCTTCTGGAGTGACTTTATATCCTGGACAGGATTACAGACGAACATGAATCTGTGCAAGAAAACGGACTTGAGCGGCTGTAGCAAGTGCGACTGTATGAAACTAAATGTCCTTGGGTTGACCGTCTTCTCGTTCTTGTCTCATTTTCAGCGTAGGAACAAACAGTGATGCTTATGAGCCTGGGTGTGGTGGTGTGACATCACAAAAACAAAGCGATGGTGAAAAATAAATACGCGAGCAAAAAACACCATCTATGCTAACACAATTCAGTCTATACATCGTATTCACGTATCATTCTTTTTTTTATAGAAGGATGGATGTTTTAATCTCTTAGATTCTCGATTTACAAACTCCTTCCCGTCACAGAAGTAAAGCTGTACTCCATAAACATCTCCATACATCAATATAGTTTTAATTTTAGACCATTATTAGGATGGCGTTAGGGTCCCATAGCTTACTGCTACCACGTAACTGCCAAAGCGTGAGAAAAATAGAAACTTTGTGTGGGTGCAGTTTTGCAGCAGAGCAGATAGAGTGTGTGGGATTAAACTAGTGAATTAAACTAGAGAAATTGTCATGTTTACAGGGAGGACAGTAGTAGTATGACCCGAAATAGCGGTGAAAATGTTCAGGCTGTCGCAGCAGCCACACGCAGTTTTGAGAGCGCTGCAGGCGTTTGCAGCCTTCTCACAACTCAGATCTTTGGGTCTGTAAAGGTGAGATGATGTTGGACTGTACGCTGCCTGTGGTTTCTGGGCAGACCGTTTAAAATTGTTCTTGTGCTAACGGTAATGTATAAAAAGATCTTGAACTGCAATGGCACCTGCTGACTGTTTGTTTGAAGTGGTTGCCATTAAGCTGTTGCATTTCCTCTTATCTCAGGCTCGGTTTTTTTTCTTTTCTTTTCTTGAGAAAACCAACTTTTCGGAAGGTATGATTCAGTCTAAACATCCACTCTAAATGAGAATTGCTTTTCTGTAATGTGTGTGAACTTATACAGTATAAAGACTGTAGATCAGTTGGGGGGGGGGGGGGGACTAAACTCGTGTATGTGGTTAGTAAAAGCTTGTGAGAGAGAAGAGAAAGATAAAAGCAGACATGAATATTTGTATTATACATAGACATAGACACACAACCATCCGGAACGAATCCTTCATTTGTTCATTGTAAACAATCCACCATCACTTCATCTAACCATACATTTGGCCAATTGTCCCTTCATCCACCAATTTAATAACCTATCCGTTCTTTAATCCACCTTCAAACTCAACCAACCACCCATCCACTCAATCATACAGCCCTTCACCTCTCCATCTAGCCATCCAACCAACCCAGCAGGGTTAGTAAGCTTTTACTCCTACTTCATCGATTCCGCTGAAGTTCTTTGCCGTTCTTCACCAAAAAGTTTGTTGCATTCACAGCATTAACATCATCAGGTCCAATGCAGAAGGCAGAATTGTATGTGATCATTATAATTATAATACCGCCAACAACAACAACAACAACAATAAGAAGAATGCTTAATATTATACACAGTGACTTAACGTTTCTTAAAACTAGAACAGGAGAACCTGCTCTTTTCTCGGTCTTCTTTTCTCTCTCTGTGCTGTTTAGGATTTAAAAAGGTGAATTAATACCTACACCAAAATGAGGGTCTTTTCCCAGCTCACAGAGTGTATCTGAACACAAGTTACGCCTCCTAAGAGCAGCTCACGGTGAATTACTCCCAAGCAATTTTCTGTGATTTGTTTTTTAAGTAGCACTTTTTAAAGCTGTGCTTGTTTATGCACTGCAGACTTTACTTGGGTAAATATTTGTTGGATATCTGCTCAGAGAGACTAGCCTTCAAAGCTTTTGATTTTTGGCATCGCGTGGCCTCGAACTAGCATCTCTCGCCTAAAAGCATCCCCTTTTCTGCTCCCCACTGGCCCGAACTGTTCTGCTTGAAAGTTCAAGCTGCTTTCCTATTCCTTTTCAGTAGCATTTAATTTTTAAGCCCGTTTAAGGCGACTGGAAATAGTATTTTGCAACAGCAAAACCGTTTATAATTCATGTCTTGTCTTAGCCAATGCGGCGGCATCGTTTAGAACTCCTCGTTAATGCAAATGCTGTGGTCATGTGGCACCTTACATCCACTGTAGACACCAATATATAACGGTTCACCCTGTACTAGTCTTGTGCCTGTCCGATGAAATGTGCTCTTCAACGTACACGTCTCACCTCTAAGGGGCAGGTCTTGCTCTACAATAGCAGCGTTTTTACCAACCTGTGGCCGTTTGTTGCCGGAATTTTGCAAATCGAGGACACAATTCTTTAGACTTCTCGGTGATGACTTTGAAGCTGTTGGTCAATGCTGAGGTGCAGCTAAAGCTGACAAACATGTAAAACACAACTCTATAAACCACACAAGCTCTTGTAAAATGTGGTACTGGTTAAAGTAGACAGGCGTGGAAGAAGGTGAGGCAGCGGTATGGAAGCCTCTACCTTCGAACAAAGGTCTTGCTAAACTATTCCTGGTTATTAGCGTGTACGTTTAGATTCAGTAGGAGTCTGGAGTATCTCAAACACTATCGAGTTTCTAACACTAGAACATGAAATCGTTCCTATTTCAAAAAGGGAGTATGTTATAAATACGGAAACAAAACCTGCCACACGAGCCATCTCATGCAATAAGAATCTGAAACATGTAGGGCCATCTCAAATCTACTGTATAGTGTAGCGTTGGGGGGATGGAGTTGCCCCGAAGAAACCTCGAGGGGTGGGGGGTATGTGAAACGAGAGGCTACGTGACCGTGACAGGCTTCGTCCATCCCCGCAGAGTTGTTAATCCTCGTCGCCCGGCACCAGCACAAGAGAGGGACATCATTCTCTATTCTCGCAGGTCAGAGTAGGAACAATTAAGTGTGGAGGGCGCGGGGGGCGCCGCCGAGCACCGGCCGACAGTTGATGAATGTGCGGGCAGGCTGCAAGTGACAATATGCAGACAAGCGAGATCATTTGCAAATGGATGCAGGGAGACAGAAAAAGGGTGAGGGCTAGACAGAGTGGGAGGCAAAGCCAGGGGGAAGGGGCTTTAACCCTTTCTGGGCACGTCTTTCAAGGAGAAAGGAGAAGCTTTGACAGTATCGATGTGTCATTTATTGCTGATGCAGAATCAAAAATAAATGGTTTACAAGAAAACGGAGAGATCAGCATCTAGCCTCGTGTTGAGTCTTTGATGTTCGGATGAGGCCACGGTGGCGTAAAGCCTCTTCGAACTCGTCATCGTTTGTACTCGGATTCTGTAGTCGTGGATGGGAAAACCCCTCTTCCCGTGAAGAGCAGATAGTTAGGTTGATGGGTAAAGGATGATCTGAATAAAATCAAAGCCCATTAGCTTGCTAGTGACGGAATAAGGAGCGGCGCTAGTGAGTCAAACCTCCCATTAATCATGCTCTCTTGTGAAATGTTAATCCGACAGCATCTATATTTAATGCCGGCAAGACGCGGAAACCTAAAGACGTACTTTATGGTCTGTCAGCGATGGAGTGGCCTTAAGTAGGCTAATGTGGAACAATCAGTTTATTCCTGTTTAGTTCTTTTTTTCTCCTCTACTGCTAATTTGAGGGGGGAAAAATGCTCAAAAACATGTGTCCTTATCCCTCATTTGTATGCGTGTACGTTTGCCTCGGCTCCGGGTTCACGTCCATGCAAGATACATAAGACACATAATACTGTCCTTGAGGGCCAAACCCTCCCCCATGATGAGCGAAGAAAGAGAAGGACAGGCAAACGAAGCAGCATGCATAAAAGGTGGATGGTAGGGCTAAAACGCATGCTCGAATAGAGTCCACGCATGAGACAAAGGCGCCGCCGCTGGCCCGGGTTCCTCCTTCACCTCTGCAGCTCGTTAATTGACCTCAGAGCATAAAATGAGCCGTGGACTGGAGCTTCAGTTAAGGATTTGACGTGTAGATCAATCACGGCGTTGATCCTAACAGTCTTAACAAGGTGCGTGTCTGTGACTCTGAGGACGTCTCGGGCAGCTCGCAGTCCCCTCTCCCTCCCTGTCAAAACCCATGCAGTTCTGCTGAACCGAGCTGTTTCTGCTCTTTCGGCGAAATGCTCAAGAACGGTCGCCGATCGTTAAGTAGTACAAGATTGCGTAGTCTGACCGTAGAACTTTCTATGACAGCAATAACGCTACCAAGCAACTCGTTAATACACGTGTTGATAGATTGCCATTGTCCTGGAAGAGATATTCATTCAGCATTTATGGAAGAATTCTCAAGTGCTGGCACTTTTTTAACAGTCCGAGGCAAAGCCGTATACAAGTTTTCCCACATGGGAAAGACGTTCCTGTTTCTTAGCAAAATGATAAGCTGTCTTAATTATAATAGAAAGGGAAAAAAGAAAGAGAGGCTGGTGAAGGAAAGGCTATTTATATCTGCTATGACGAAAGTAAAAACAGGAACTGATTAACGTATCTATAAACAGATTTTTTTAAAAGAATTAATTATTTGCAAACTGCGGTGGTATAAAAATCACAAGTATGTTGAACCGCAAGTTGTTGGGGTGGAGTCCTACCTGATTAAACTCCTCCTACTTGGGTGAAAACAAACCAAAAGTACTGAATGAGCAAGTTTGTTGTTCAGATCTCATGAGTTAGGGCTTGTAATTGAACAAGGTTCGGGTTCAACGCGTGGACTTTTGATTCTGTGGCTAAATAGATCTAGGACTGTAAGATATATTTACATAAACATAAACAAATAATAATATATCCGTATTCATCACTTGTAAATGAAAAGTGGGCCATAAAAAAGAAAATAAATAAATAAATCCATCGCATTCGTCTTGCGAAGCTGCCTCGTAAGGGGGGGGGGGGGGGGACTCGGTCAAAATAAAATTACATCGAGACAAACTAATATGGCATTTCATTTTTATGAATAATTAGTGCCGTGAAAGTCCCCGGTGGACTCGCCTTGAAGAGGATCAAACTCCTAATGCTCTTAAGATTGTCTGCTATTTTTTTATTTATGGGATTTTTTTATATACATTGTTGTCTCTCGATCCCTTGAAAATACTTCATTGTATCTGATGCGGTCTTCCTGTAATAGAATTCTGGCTGGTGTTCAGAGCCTCTGCAGTCGTCGTTCCTCTGCGCTGTGCGTTTTTCTAATAACTGAAGAGTATTACAATCTCTACGCTCGTACACGGACAGGAGAAGGAGGGGTAAAATTCATTTGTGTCCATCTGGAGATCAATATATAGGAAAAAGAAACAGAAAAATCACGACAGAGCGGTGAGACAATATTTGGAAGTGAGGGGCTGTTTTTTTTTCTTTCTTTTTTCTCTTTTCCTCTGACTCGCGCGTGAAAAAAAGAAGTCGGAGAAGGCGTGTGGAGACGTCCCTGCTTTACGGTGTGCACTTCGAGTCCTGCTGGCTGTTCCCCGTTTCATCATTAACCATCGTTTGATCTTTCAGAGTCATGATGCCATCTAACCTGCATGTGTTTAGCAGGAAACTGGAGAACCTGAAAGAAACCCACGTTACACACTGTCCTCAAGCTCATGACCCTGATCTGGTGAGCTGGTGAAGCTGCTCGCTGCACATTTTTTTAGTACAACAAAACTCCATTTATATGGAAATTGCATTAGATGATGCAACACTACATTGTACTGGACAAGTGGTAAATGTTCAAAAGGTCTCATTTAAAATCTGAATATTTATACAGAGCAGCTGTGTTTGTCCTTGACCCGCTCTGGTCTCTCTCTCACACACCCACACCTCTACACTCTCAGACCTAATCTTGGGACAAGTCTACGCCGGTTTGTTTATCGAGTCTCAGAGTAAAATTTATATTTGTTTACTATCGCGCATCACATTATTAGAGCTAAAAAAAAATGGCTGAAAATTACTTCAAATAACTCAAATATTCATTCCTTGATCGGAGACGAGGCAAAGGAAAATCTTACAGCTATTACTAACTTGTTTCAAAAGGTTCTTGTCCTTCATCCAGCTTTTATTTTTTCAATTAGAAACAACAGACTAAAAAAAAACCACAAAGCTAGAGACCGTTACTATCGTACATGTGTGCTTTGCTCCTGTTCTGAATCCGGTTCATGTAATTGTTTTCTGTTGCACGGATGAAAGCGGTGATATAGATAAGCATCCTCTAATTCCTCGGTGTGATCTTCAGACAATTGTCCTGACAGCGAAGCTAGTTGGCCGGCTGGAGATGCGGCGTGCCACAACCCATCTCGTCTTGCGCTCCGCTCGACTCTGTGCCGTGTCCACCTGAGCGTCCGGCTCCTGCGCTCCTGTCACTCCTCCACCGGTCAGCCTGAACACCACACAACTTTGTTTTTAGGTCAGGACGAAGGGAACGGGTGAGTGGGTGACGAAGATACGCCGTGACACCGGAGTATCTCCTGGTGTAGGCTCACTGCAGAAAGTGCACTTTGCCTGGAAAGTATTCTTCATCCAAACAGACTCGCTTACGTTCTCGTACATAAAATAATGAAAGACTTGAGTGCCAAACAAAAGGTTTCCAGAGAATCTGGGTGTGTGATAATAATTTAAAGCTCAAATATGAATAAGAAGATATTCATGGAACGGTTAAGTGAATTTTTAGCCAGCTTAAGATACACAGTTATGGGACACACACGTCCTTATTTTATCTTTTTTTTTTAATATATTGTCACCATTGTGTCTTTTTCCTATTAATGCACTAAGACATTTTGTTGAATTTTACTCAAATCGAGTGTATTATATTAATTCATAAGAGAGAGAGAGAGAGAGAGAGAGAGAGAGAGAGAGAGAGAGAGATTTTAAACTCAAACTCAACCTTTTGTTCATTCTCATTCATTATATTTTTCTACTAGAGGTGATCATTGAGCCAGAAGAGGGCAGCGGAGGGCAGTTAACGTGCGAGAGTGTAATTAACGAGACTCGACTGACCCGTGATGGACGGAGACCAAAGAGCACGACCCGTTGGTTAGGCGAAACGTCCCGAAACGCGATTTCTGCTGCACGTGATGCCGTGCTGGGTTTAATCGCACCGTGATCTTGTTCTGGGAGGAGATATGACGGATATGCTGCGAGCCATGATACATGTGCACGCTGCAATTGTGTGATAGTGTCGCCCTTTTAGGACTTGTACTCTGCGCATCATGTAATCTGCTGATGAGCCGTTGATTTTAATTCCAGATAAAGGACGGATTGAAGAGATAATCGCCATTCCGCCTAGGCTAATTTATCAGTCACCTCTGCATAATTAAGGGCAGGCGTGCTATTGATAACGGATTAACGCTCGCTCATGTGCGAGGCGGTGCGCTTCTTCTAGGTGCTGCGTTGCCTGCGCTGGCTGAAAAGGTCAACCGATAGAACTGCACATCTCTCTACATCTCTCTATAAACCTCCTGTCTCTCCGTGTCCTGCACCGGCGACGACATTGAGATGGCTGATAACGTTCTGTGACGGCGAGGCCCTTCACCGCTGATCCTGCGGTGATGAATCGAGCAGCCGGAGAGGAAAAAACGTGAAACAAGCAGATAGGAGCAAAAGAAGAGGCCGAATTAAGGTCCTGTGGAGACGACAGGGTGAGGCGGCTGTGGAGAAAGGGGGACGTGGCCGGGTCTGCGAGAGCCAACGCACAGCCGGGAGCACAGAGCCAGGGCGATAAGACACACTAGAACTTAATCTTCTAAAGTGCTGATGGAGCTGGATGGGAAGCAATAAGGCCGGAACTGCCGCTTCCCAAAGAGGACACCATTATTCAACATCCGAGAGCGAGTCTGGATAAAAGCCGCGTGCGTGTGAGTGTGTGAGCGCGCGCGCACATCTACATGTGTGCGAACATGTGTTTCTTTATGTATTATGCATCACCAAAAGCACTAATCTCCATATACAGTGAGTGCTGAACTTTTTAAAGGAGCAGTCTGTATTTTTTAAGAGCCCTCTGCTGCCTGGGCGATGAATTGCAATAAAACTGCAACGAAAGCATTTAACAAACTTTTCCTTTACTCAAGTAATTCGCTTGTACTCCGTGTCTAAAACAGTCGCATCATGTCACATCATCACATCAACAGCTATGCTTCGGTTTGATAGGGCAGGGCCTATTTCAGGGCCAGAAGAATCTAATGAGTAGCCCATAAATAATAGGGCAATATTGAGAAATACAGTAAAACATCATTAAAATATAATCAGCAAAGGTGGACAAACAGTCCACAGTGTTGTCTTTTCTCGTCATTAAACACCATCGTGACTGTTCGAATAACAGACTTTAAGCAACAGTGGATATAAAGACAGGTACAACAACTGGAACTAAATCCTGGTTCGCATCGTTACCATGGAAATCATTAACTAATCAACAACTCTAAAGCTACAACGGGATGCGAATGTGTTCGGTCGTCTTTGTTGGATAAGAGAATGTTACATAAAAGCTCAAGAGAAGTTTAAGTTCATGCAACAGAAGGATGTCGACTTCCTGCGTGATACATTCAGAAAATAATTACATTCCGTTACAATTTTAACTCACATTAATAAAATATAAAAAAGGTGACATGAACTAACCTGGACTTTTTTTTTGTGTTGTCAGGGAAGAACACCGCCTCAAAGTTTCTCACAGAAATAACCAAACAAACAAGTTAGAACCGGATTCACTTAAAATATAAATCATACTGACACTTTAATACAGTTTAATACACATTACGGGAGGTAGTGTTTACTCTACTCAAGGCTATTCATGTGCATACTCAAAAATATTGGCACCCACGTTAGAAAAATAACAGCACTGTATGAAACTCCATGACAGGAGCAAAACTGTCCTGAGGTGACTTTCATTTCAGCAAATATTTACATTTAAACGCGTTATAACAAAACCAAAACACACATTCTATATGTATATATGTGTATATAACATATATATATATATATATATATATATATATATATATATATATATATATATATATATATATATATTAGGGATGGGCGATATGGCCTAAAATCCATATTGCGATATACATTACAGCCTCTTGCGATAACGATATATATTGCGATATATAAATTATAATAGAACTATTTCAGAACAGGTTACACAGACCCTTAGGAAAGCCAAACTGCTAAATGTATTTTTTTAAGAAATAAAGAAACATGTCGTTTTGAGAACATTTATTGTGAAAAAGCAAAACTAATGATACAACAAAATGTTGCAGATAAATAAGTCTTTCCTTCTAAAAGGCACTATACTTAGTTCAAGTCCTTGGTTCTTAAATGCCACCCAAGTTGCAGAGAACATAAAAACTTGTGTCTTTTTAGTTAAGGAACATACACTGTACTGAAAATACTTCCAGTATTAATTAGGCAAAGAAAATTATTCTGTGTAAATGCACAGATACTTTGAATAAAAGCATATTTCAAACCTGCAGCCGAGGTAACGCATTTGCTTTTAAACATTTTGTTCTCCTAATGAAATTAAAACTGGTGTCTTGTTAATAAAAAAATGGACACTGTGAATTAGGGATATACTTCCAGTATTAGGCATGGCTATTTTAAATAAAGAAAATTCTTCCAAGTGTAGTGCACATACTTCAAATGAAAACAAGTGCTAAATGAAAGCACAAAATAAATAAGTAAAATACTTTCAGTATAAGGAACATATACGTCAACTAAAAGAGAATTTTTAAAGTATAAAAGTTTCTTTACAGTAGTGCCATGCCATATATACAGTAAAAAGTGCAAATGTAGTTATTTTCTTAAAGGACACAAAATATGCAAAGCACAGGAAAAACTGTCTGGTGTTAGCATGTTAGCGCTAGCGTTAGCCTGTTAGCTCTTCCAAATATAAGGAGTACCTTTTGAAAATGACTGTTAGATTGAGGTTTGGATCAGTTCCTGTATTTTCTCTCATGCGTTCTTCGTACTGGATCTTGCGGTCGGCTGCATTGCCGTTGGTATTCAACGACATGTTTAGTTTTGAGGTGGTAGAACAGATTAGTCATGTTACCGCTCTTAGCTGGAACTTTTGCCCCACACACTCTACAGAGTATATTTTTCTGCTGCTCGTCGGACGGCTTAAATCCAAACCAATAATAGATGTTGCACCGGTCTTTTTAACGAGCTCCTCTGTTTCGCTGACGCTTTCAGCCATGTTTATTCAAGATGACGAATATGATGATTCGTTGCAGCCGGCTGCAGCTCGTGGCTCTAAATTTCGCGGGTAGATTGCGTCATCAACATGCATTATCGCGATAGTGCAATAGAATTAAAATCTCTATCGTAGGCCAATGTTGTATCGTTTATATCGTATATCGTTTATATCGCCCATTACTAATATATATATATATATATATAATATAATATATATATATACACATCACATAACACATTATATCTGTGTGCTAACTACTGAGGAACTAGTCTAGCTTGCTAAGCTACCTATTATTAGCTTGCTAAGCTAACTATTATTAGCTAGCTAAGCTAACTATTATCGGGTTGCTAAGCTAACTTATTATTAGCTTGCTAAGCTAACTATTATTAGCTATTCCACCAAACAGAGTGTTATCGATTAAAGACCAACAAAAAAAAAACATTACCTCGTCTTATTACTATCCTTTTGGGCGACATTTAGATGTTTATCACCAAAACGTTTTTAATAATTCTCCCTTTTTTTTAACTAACAAACTTAAATTAACCGTAATTTTCCTCAATTATCGAAGTCTAAATCACGTGACCGAATTGTACACATCCGATTGGATAAAACGCAAACGCATAAGCGTCACAAAGTACCGAGATGACGTCAGAGCCCCAGTGTTATAGCCCCGCCCCTTTATTTATACAAGTTACAGGTTAACCTAAGTTATATTTATAGAATAAGGAATATGTCTGTGCTACATAGACGTTTAAAAATAATTGAAGAGATGTTAATTGTTTATTATGTTTTACTAATATTGAAGTATTTAAAATTCAATTTAGAAGCATCATGAGTTTTATAAGAATAATTACATTTCGTTTATAAGGACACTTTAATCACTTCATAATCATAATTAAATTCATATTCATTTCCTTTATATTATTTCTTTTATTATGCAGTATAAATTACTGTTGTTAAAATAACACATTTTTACTCACGTTTTTCCTCTTCTTTTTTTTTAATCCCACCACCGCCAACACCTTTAAGTGCAATAATGAGATTATATTGTTGTTGTTGTCGTTATTATTAAATCCACTTAAGAACAGAGAGACGGAGAGAGTAATTAAATGAAAAACTGAAGGGAAAAAAAAAGAAGTTTGAGAGAGTTTTAATATATCGTGTGGCCAACCCTTGCAACTTTACTATACGTATCGCTTTTGTTTTATGTAACCGTTATATCTAGGATTTTTAATTGTAAGTACAAAACATAAATCGATGTATTTTTCCTTAATCCACGGTATGTTCTCAGTGTGTGATTTGATTCGAAACTCCCTACACACACGCTTTCTCATCCTCGGAGACGTCACTGATTCAACAAAATCCAAACTAGGATGAAAAGCTATCACACAAGATGCTGGAGTTTCTGCTGGAGATCTGAACATCTCGTTCTCCGTCCTTTAATCCTCGTCAGCTCCGGCTCTCGGCGTGTACGTCTCGTCGAACCTACGGGAAGTGAACTCCACAGATTGTGCTTACACTTTGGAGGTTCTGCTTGTAGATGGAGCTAAAAGTATTAAAAGCTTATGAAGTTCTACGTGTGAGTGTATCCTAGCTTATCTTATTAGTGTATCTGATAGGACGCCGCTCACCTATACTCGCTTCTCTCACTCTATATATATATATTTTTTTTTTCTATCTCTCTCTCTCTCTCTCTCTCTCTCTCTTTTTCTTTTGACATTTTTACCTCATCGCTGCTAGCTCCAGCTAATGTCAGGTGCAGTTTCTAAACAGAGAGATTCCAGTAAACAAAAACTGGCGATTAGATAACCACCTATGGGAGGGATAAAAGAAAAAGGTAGCTAATCGTTGTAAATGCGTGTCTTTGGCAGCGTTTGACTTCTTGATCTGATGCCAGGTTTTGCAAGCTGCTTTCTCTCTCTCTCTTTCTCTCTCTTTGTCTCTCTCTCTCTCTGTCTCTCTCTCGGGATTGTAGGAATTGAAACTGCTTTCCGAGTGCCAAGCAAACTGATGTCAGTCGCACGGCTACCATTTTTCTTTCTAATCAATCCTGTACCGAATACTTGAAGATACTGGGGCACCAGCATCTGGAAAGGAATCACTGAGAGGGACTTCCAGGTTCAAAATGGCCACCAAACCCAAGTTAACCAAAGCTATGAGGCCATTATTGTCCTTCAGGGTTCCTTTCACACACATATCTTTTTTTTTTGTAATATTCTATTTTATACCAGAGTGCTGTTGAATTCTTTATTAAGCGGCTCTGACAGTACGGAAGGTGCGACTTAAAGGTTGACATTTGCTTCACATAAACATAAACGATCGTCGATATGATAAGTTTTACGCATTCGGTAAGATTAAATGTTATGATAAATGAATAAAGAGCAACAACACAAAAAAGTATTCTCTATTTAATAAATGAATAAGGCATCAAGCACTTTGAAACATGTTGGTAAGGCTGTATATATTTATAAAGTTTACCACTTTATACACACCATAACGCATATGGACGCTTTAAGGACAATAATTAAAAACCATATGCATTTATGTATATTTATGTATATGTATATACATTATTTTTCACTTATATTTTGATATTTTCATATATTATATAGTTTCTTTTTATAAAGTTTATACTTTTTTTATTTATCTACCTCCTTTTGGTTATATTTTTTATCTCAAATTGCATTCCTTATGTTTGAATAGCGCAAAAAGCATTCTAAAAAAGTGTGTGTGTGTGTGTGTGTGTGTGTGTGTGTGTGTGTGTGTGTGTGTGTGTGTGTGTGTGTTTGTGTGTGTGTGTGTAATAAAATTTGATTTGATTTGATTTGGTATAGGAAAATAATCAACTTCAGGGTGATAAGTGATGCCGCTTCATCACACCAACATCATGTTTATTATTTTAGCATAACAGTGTTTTTATACATCATTTTACGCCTAAAACTGCCAAACTGTTCGCTCTGGAAATACCAAGCTCATGTGTGAAATCCCACAATGCACTGCACAGGTTTTAGGTAGAACCGTTGAAGCAAGATTTCCTTTCAGAAAAGATGCAAAGCTGAAAACTTTCAGGCAGACAGAAGAACCTTTACAGTTTGAATGAATGTGATTCCTTTTTCACGATTCATTTCCTTTTCGCATGATTCCTTTTTCCATATGCGATCTTTTCCCCATATGACAGATTTAATTTCATGATTTGTTTGAGTTTGAGTTCAAATTTGAGTTTTTTTTAAACTCAACTCATTTATCTTCACATGATTCATGCATGACATTTGATTCCCTTTAAGTTGAGTAATTTATTTTTACAAGATTCCTTTTCCACGTGATTTCTTTATATGATTCATTTATTTTTACATGATTCCTTTTTCACATTTGATGTCTTTCAATATGATTGATTTATTTTTTGAATTTGAGACTGCTTTCACTTGACTCATGTATTTTCAAATGATTCATGTTTCACAGTAGATGGTCCACATGGTTCGTTTATTTATACAACATTAGTTTTTTTTTTTTTAAATTAGACTCATTTATAGCCGAATGAGTTATTCATTTTTACATGATTCCTCTGAATGTGAATTTACTGTTCATATTTTTTCACCCTGCATCATTCATTTATTTATAAGATTCATTTCCGCCCCACACGATTCACTTATTTTCGAATGATTCATTTTCTCTTATGTGATTTTTCACCTATTTCATATAAATATCAGGTTTTTTTGTCTTCCGTAGGTGATTCATTTATCTGTGCACATTAAAAGATTTGACGTGGTTTCATGGTTAATTTTTCTTTCACATCATCATTTTTCAGATCACCCCATGAGCCATCGTAAGTGTTATTACACTATTTCCAAAAAAAACAAAACAAAACAAAAAAAAAAACAATCCAAATATATAAACAAGTATAATTATTCCTTAAATCAATTATATTAACTGTGATCATTACCATATTTATTTCTTCTTCTTCTTCTTCTTCTTCTTCTTCTTCTTCTTCTTCTTCTTCTTCTTCTTCTTCTTCTTCTTCTTCTTCAAACCACTCTATGATCAGGGACTGAACATTTACAGTGTTCACACTGATGCATTCAAATCATGAACTTTTAATTATTTAATTTTAATATTAAGAAGTCGTTTAGAATAAACTTTAGACATCCAGATGATAATGTATTTAATATTAGACCCAGACCTATTAAAGTTGTATAATTTAAACAGTTTGAACACGTATAATGTATCAATTAAATTAAATCTATGGCTATTCTATGGATATATTTTTTTATTTTATATTTATAATTAATATTTTTATTGGAAATTATATGAAAACATTATGTACAGTAGATGATTTGAGTATACATTGCTTTATAGGTATATGTGGGGGGGGGGGTGAAACGAGGAAGAACAGAGTGTGTGTGTGTGTGTGTGTGTGTGTGTGT
>NC_062529.1:1899371-1901871 GCF_022655615.1 Tachysurus fulvidraco
CTGTATTTATGGCGATAACCAGAAGTCGCACCGACAATGTAATGTAAAAAATAAAAAAAATGAAGAATTAATTTTAACCATTTTTCATTTAATTAGCAAACCTTAATTGTATCTCGTGTCATGTTTTCTTTCCTTTTGCAATATTATTATGTGCTTCTTTTAAACGGAGGGATATTTAAGAAAATAAATAAATAAGTACAGAAATATAGAAGTGCTGGATGGAGAGGAAGACACAGTCACGCGCGCATGTGTGTGTGTGTGTGTGTGTGTGTGTGTGTGTGTGTGTGTGTGTGTGTGTGTGTGTGTGTGTGTGTGTCCACTGCTGGTTTCGCTGTCTCTGCTCCCCTAGCTGTGTGTAAAGCCACCACTAGTCGCCCCCAGTGCTCTTGCTCTCTCCAGTTTGTCTTTCCTTTCTTTTTTTTTTTCTTCCCTCCCTCCACCCCTCCACCGCCACCACCACCACCACAACCACCACTGTATGCTGGACTTAAACGTCACGTCCGCACATGAACTTGAATTTTCATCCCATCGCAGGGAGCCACAGACACACACACACACACAGAGCGGAGAGACAGAAAGAGAGAAGAGAGTGAGAGAGAGAGAGACAGAGAGAAGAGAAAGGACAGAGAGCTCCCGGACAAGCAGGACGCAAGAGAAAGACACGCGGGGAGAAAAGAGAGGAAAAGAAAGGACAGAGCTTTTTCTCGCAGGTGTCCAGGTGCTTTTAAAAGAAAGAAAGAATAAAGAAATTAAGAAGAGAAATAAGAAGAGAATAGAGGAGGTGGTGGTGGTGGAGGTGAAGCCTGATGTGGCCGGAGCGCACAGAGGAGCAGAGCGCAGGGAGCCGGAGGAGAGCGCAGTCGGAAACACCGCGCCAGCACTGAGCTCGCGCTCTGCCGCGGACACACCGCGCACACACACACTCACACACACTCACACACACACTCACTCACACTGACATACACACACACCACCGGGATCATCACATGATTAGATTAATGCATTATTCTTTCTAACCAAACCGAAACAGCACGTGCATGCATGATCCGGAGCAGCTGAGCTTCCTCGATCTTCTTCGTCCTCAAAAAAAAAAAAAAAAATTCAATCATTCAAAAAAAAAAAAAATTATTTCGAAAGGATATTGGACAAACACGTCGCCCTTTTCTTCACCTTCTTCTTGTTCATCGTCTTCACCCTCACCTGAGCGCCTAAGAGCCTGAAACCGAGCGCGTGGGCGAGTCAACAAACTCCAAAAAGTTCCTCTATTAAAAAAAAGAAAGAAAGAAATAGAGAGAGAGATAAAGAAAAAGAAGAAGAAGAAAGGAAGAAAGGGGAAAAAAGGACACGGAGAATCTGAGTACGCCGGGGATGCCACTGTAGCTGCCACTGTAGCTGCCAGTGTAGATGCCAGTGTAGATGCCAGGCAGGGCGATGTCCCGTCGCAAGCAGGGAAACCCTCAGCATCTATCACAGAGGGAGATTATAAGCAGTAAGTCCAATGATATGATATTCACTCATTATTCTTTTCTTTCTTTTTCTCTTTGCTGCTTTTTTTTGCGTAAAAAGCCTAAAAAACTTTCAAGCGCACGCATAATGTACCTCTCTCTCTCTCTCTCTCTCTCTCTCTCTCTCTCTCTCTCTCTCTCTCTCTCTCTCTCTCTCTCTCTCTCACTCTCTCGTCTGTTACAGTGCTGCACTTCCAAATGTTAAATGCAAACCTACATTTTTTCCCCTGATCTTATTTCTAAGTCGCAAACGTCACATTTGCGTCCGTATTTTTTCCCTTAAATACGAACACGTGAAAAAAGCAACGTGAAAAAAAATGGTCTTCTGTTTTAACACAAAAAAAAAAAACTACAGGCTTTCTAATCTATAATCTCTACTTTATACTCTCTATCTATACACATCCGTGTAACACACACACACACACACACACACACACACACACACACACACACACACACACACACACACACACACACACACACACACACACAGTAATATATCATATTTACAGGGCCAGGAATTGGACGATTTGTTAAATTATGCTCAGCATCGTTTATTAGGAGGATTAAATCATTCCCAAGAATGAAGAAGTTGAGAAAAGAGGGTCTATAAAAAAATCAGAGAGAGAGAGAGAGAGAGAGAGAGAGAGAGAGAGAGAGAGAGAGAGAGAGAGAGAGAGAGATGTCAGACTTGCAGATAAAGAAAGAAATACTATTTTAAAAAATAACACAAAATGGAAAGGAAGGAGCAGAGATTTGACATTTACGCTTTAAACTCGTTTTTATTTTCTTGGTTTAATAGAAATGTAAAAGCTCCAAGTGAAATATAGCTTTCTTTTTGTAAAGAATGAAATTATTCTAATTTAATATGAATTTTTCTGAAAAGTCAGGCCTGTGGAAAGCGGCACACAGAGTTCGCCTGCAAGCATGACTACAAAATAAACAACAGGAATTTAAAAAAAAAATATTAATATAAAATGTCTTTTTTTTGTTTG